>NC_056735.1:1819452225-1819592225 GCF_019279795.1 Protopterus annectens
CGAACATACTTATAATAATTTTCTTACAATGAAGCTATACATAGCTCTGAAATGGTTAGACCCTACAAATATATCTTGGGAGGGATTCAAAAAAATAGCTATAAAACATCTTTTAGCCCATAAAATAGTAATGGTTAAAAGAAACAAAAATATGAAAGCCCTAGAAATTTGGGAACAAACCTTTAACATCATATTAGCATAAAACATCATACATGCTACATAGTAACAAGGTACAAAGGAACCAAGAAATATACACATGATCACACAGTCAAACTATGGACTTGAAATCCCAAATGTGCTGTTTTTATAACAATGGAATTGAATGAGAAAGCATCTTTATATATAGTGTAAATAGATGATGTTAAGTTGTCAATCTCGCCTTCATTCTTGCTTGATGGGTTCGGAGCCGATCCTCGGCTCCGACTCGGCACTTGCTTTAGCTCGAGAACTCCTTTTACCAGCTCGAGGCAGCCCCATATCCCATGATGCAAGGCAGTAAGTACCCAGATCTCGTTTGCCGCTTCGCTTGGGAGGTCTTCTCTTTACCAGCTCCTGGTAAGTAGTTCACATTTGTGATTTTTCAAGCCCCTTTTTAGTTTAAAACTAATTTTTTGATAGTTTAAATTTATTTCTACCCTTTTTCTGACAGAAATTCCCTCAATTCCATTGCTAACTCCTCCATGCGGCTAATATCTTATGCTGCGGATGGAGCGAGTAGAGCCGCAGGCACAGGTGTGGCTCTTAGACGCCAAGCCTGGATGCGGCTATGTGATTTTGCGGATCCCTTTAAGGCGTCCTTCACAAATTCTCCCTTTGATGGGTCAGCTTTGTTTGGCCCTCAGGTGAAGGAGACCTTGACCAGGTGTGAGCAGGACGGCAAGACTCTTTCTGCTGTTGGAGTCCGTTTTTCCACCCCTTCTAGGCCTTATCCCAAAGGACAGAAGGGTGGGAAGATGTGGTTCCATAAATCCCAAGGAGTCACGCCGGATTCACGTGGTCAGTTTACCCCTAGAGGCAGAGGGGGTAACAACAACAGACGCCGCTCTAGAGGCAGAGGGGGTCCGAAGAACCAGGGAAACAGGGAGCCTCTCTCTGATAAGCCCTTTCAGCATCCCTGAGGTGTTGCCCGGCTGTCCCTCCTTGGAGGCAGTCGGGAGTAGATTATCACTGTACCCAGAAGCCTGGCATTCCCTCACTCAAGACAGATGGGTACAGTCGATCATATCCAAGGGTTACATAATTCCTTTCGAGGAAAGTCCCTTCCCCTCAAGTTCCCTTCCAGATGTACCACCCGGTCTAAGGGACATTGCAGAGTTAGAAATCGCAAAACTACTGCAAAAGAGCCATTCAGCCAGTTACAATAGACCATTCAGAGCCGGAATCTACTTCAAGGTTCTTTTGGTCCCCAAAAGACGGGAGACTGGAGACCAATATTGGATCTCAGCAGACTCAACAAGTCTGTCAGGAAGACAAGATTCGAATGGTCACTCTTCAGTCAATTCTGCCCTTCTTACAGAAGGACAACTGGATGTGCTCAATAGATCTTCAGGATGCGTACTATCACATCAAAATTCACAGACGCTCCAGGAGATTTCTCCGCTTCGGCTGGGGTCCAGTCACTTCCAGTTCAGAGCCCTGCCCTTTGGTCTCACTACAGCCCCCAGAGTGTTCACCAAATGCATGGCAGTGGTCACGGCTCACCTGAGACGTCTAGGATTCCAGGTGTTTCCGTATCTCGACGACTGGCTCCTGTCAGCCACCACCAGGCATCAGCTTATACAAGCCAGGGATTACACAATAGACCTTTGTTCTCATTTGGGCATCTCAGTCAACTTCGAAAAGTCATCCTTATCGCCCTGCCAGTCTATTACCTTCATAGGCGCAAACTTAAACACTGTTCGGATGTCAGCTACCCTTACAGAACAAAGAGTTTCAGACATTCAGACTCATGTCAGGATCATTCTGGCCAGCAAGAAAGTACAGGCCAGAATGGTTCTAAAGGTATTAGGTCTCATGGCTGCGGCCATTACTCTTCTTCCCTGGCTCGATTCTACATGCGCCTCCTTCAGTGGATGCTGTTCACACAGTGGTCATACCAGCAACTCCCAATGCGTCACCAGATTCTGGTGACACAAACATGCAAACAACATCTTGCTTGGTGGATCACATCGTCTCAGGTTCACCAAGGCAGGTGCTTTGTATCCCCGTCCCCGATAGCCACTGTCACCACGGATGCCTCCCTGATCGGGTGTGGGGTCATTATCAGGGCAGGATGGTTCATGGGACGTGGCAACCGTTCGAGTACCATCTGCACATAAATGTCCTGGAGATGAGAGCAGTGCTTTTAACGTTGCAAGCCCTCAACGACTTTCTTCCCATAGGGACAATTGCAGTCCACACAGACAACATGTCTGTAGTTTGGTATATCAACAAACAGGGCGGAACCAAGTCCTACCCCTTGTGTCGAGAAGCGCTCAGACTTTGGCAATGGGCGATCTCCTCTCATCGGTTTCTGGTAGCAACGCATATCCCTGGGAAAACCAACATTATAGCGGACAGATTGAGCAGAGCTATTCTCATGCCTCACGAGTGGTCTCTCAAGCAATCCATAGCGGAAGAGATTTTTCTGGAATGGGGTCGTCCATGTTGCGATCTTTTGCTACTCCCCAAAACAGCAAATGTCCAGACTTCTTCAGCCTCTTCCTCTATCAGGCCATCCCCCAGAGACGCTCTGACCCAGGATTGGCCCCAGGGACTTCTTTATGCCTTCCTCCATTTCCTCTGATCCCTCAGGTGATCCAGAAAGCTACCGCTTTGAGAGCCAAATTGATTCTCATTGCCCCTTACTGGCCTCGACAAGTTTGGTTCCGTTCCTCCATCATCACCTTTTGGTGCAGCCGTGGCATCTGGACCCAGTGCCAGATCTACTGATTCACCAATCCGGTCAGCTGCACCGGTCAATTCCTTCTCTCAACCTCACAGCATGGTTGCTCCACTTCCTTCCTTAGCCAGGCTTCCTTTGATCTCTAACCCAGTTAGAGATATCATAGTAACTTCACTAAAATCCTCTACCAGGAGGATTTACACAAGCAAATGGAAACGTTTCTCTTATTGGGCTAAGGCCCAAAATATTGATCCTTTTACTGCCCCGGTTCAGGCAGTTCTGGACTTCTTAGCAGAGATTTTTCATGCAGGCTCCTCTTCTTCCACAGTCAGAGTTCAGTTGGCTGCTATTTCTAATTTTCATGTCGGGATAGCAGATCATAATATTATGTCCCATAGGCTCTGCAGGGCCTTCTTGAAAGGAATTTTCCTACTAAAGCCTCCAATCAGGAATCCTCCTCCTCAGTGGGATCTAAATTTAGTGCTGACATCCTTGATTCTTCCCCTTCGAGCCAGCTGTTTCTTGTTCCCTGAAATATCTTTCTTGGAAAACTTTATTCCTAGTGGCTATTACATCTGCCAGAAGGGTGTCTGAACTTCATGCTCTTTCGGTTCGACCCCCCTATTTGATTTTTCACAAAGACAGAGTATCTTTGAGAACTAATCCATCCTTTTTACCTAAGGTCGCTTCAAAAAACAATCTGAATCAATCCATTGATCTCCCTGTATTTTTTCCTAACTATTCAGATAGAGCTGAACAAAAGCTACATTATCTTGACGTCCACCGTCAGCTTAGATATTATTTGGACAGAACAAAAAAATTTAGAAAATCTGATCAACTTTTTGTTTCCTATGCGGATAATAAAAAGGCCTTCCTGTTTCTAAAGTGACTTTGTCCAGATGGCTTTCTTCGGTCATCACTGAAAT
Organism: Protopterus annectens; assembly: GCF_019279795.1. Taxonomy (NCBI): domain Eukaryota; kingdom Metazoa; phylum Chordata; order Ceratodontiformes; family Protopteridae; genus Protopterus; species Protopterus annectens. The sequence goes on from NC_056735.1 coordinate 1,819,456,036, forward strand.
TTATACGATCAGGGGAAAACAGCTGTGCTCAAAACCTAAAGCACATTCGACTAGGAGTTTAGCTACTTCTACAGCTTTTCAAGCTAGACTGCCTTTGGACACTATTTGTGCAGCGGCCACTTGGGCCACTCCTCACACTTTTGTTTCCCATTACAAATTGGACTTGGCCTCCAGGGACAGAGCCAGTTTTGGCTCTACAGTCCTCAAGAGTTTGTTCCATTGAGCCACCCAGGATAGAGGTGCTAGGACGCGTCCCATCAAGCAAGAATGAAGGCGAGATTGACAACTTAACATTAAGAAGTTATGTACCTAGCATAAGGTTCCATGTTAGTTGTCTTCTCGCCTTCTTTCTTGCGACCCTCCCTCCTTTCCCCTGGCCTGGACAGACCTTGTATAAGAAACTATTATGCTAAAGACCATTCAGACCTGGTCCTTTTTCCATCTGTAAGTTTCTTCTTCCTTTGGGAAGTATTTTATGCTTGGTGTTATTGCCCTTTGTCAACAAACGAGATCTGGGTACTTACTGCCTTGCATCATGGGATATGGGGCTGCCTCGAGCTGGTAAAAGGAGTTCTCGAGCTAAAGCAAGTGCCGAGTCGGAGCCGAGGATCGGCTCTGAACCCATCAAGCAAGAAAGAAGGCGAGAGAAGACAACTAACATGGAACGTTATGGTAGGTACATAACTTCTTATTTTATGACATACATGTTACTATATTGAATACAATGTATAACATTCACAGGTGGTCATGTTGTAAGAATGGAAATTATTGTGATTTATATAAATGAAAAAATGAAAATAAAAATTATTGAAAAAAAAAAGAAATCAGTAAATATAGGCATTCCATATGATGCATTCATTAGTGCTGACAATTAGTATAGCTGGTTAACATATATATTCAGTTTATCAGGTCTTCCTTGCATATTATGCAGAGCTGAGCAAGTAACTTAAGCTGAGCAAAGCTTCTAATTATTAGAGAAATAGGCAGCCATATTCACTTGGTTCTGACCAGTTGGTAAGGTTAAAAAAAATTAATGGGCTGGATGTGTTTTTTGGAATCTTAACCCGTATGAGTTTGCTTATTTTTTCTGGTTAGAGTGACAAACAATGCTGTGAACTGGACTATTGGATGAACCTGATGCTAATGAGAAACTGTTCAAAGTGGCATGAAAGTGTATGTCTCTGAATGCACATATTTATGACTAGTTAAACTTTACACTGTTAAAAAATTCATTAAGCAAGATCCAAGTCATCACAACCATGCTGTATATGTAACTAGATAGATCTCACACATCTGTTGTTACTTTGTGTAACCAGCTCTTTGAATTCTGCAAAAAGGCATACATGTACAGTGTAACATTCTTTACTGGGCAGGGATATTTCACTGTACTGTCAGTGCAAAAGCCATTTCTGTAGCATCTGTGTACCACAACTGAAGTGACAGAAATTACCACATAACCCCTCTATGTTCAACCTTTAGATCACTCTTCCAGTAACCTAAGCTGTATAGGTTATGTCCTGCCCATAATATGCCCACCAGCCAGTTTTCAAAGCTTCAAGGCACTGTCTATACACCCAAACCATTGTGGGGCGTAGGGAGGGTCAAACAAAAGCAGTGGTTGGGATGCCAAAAGGTTTAGAGCTTTTTTCCTGCCACAGTGAGCTCTTTCTTTGAACTTCATGTAAATGACAGTTGGCAAGCGATCCTTTAATGATGAGTGGATAAGTACCCTTCGTGGGAAAACATTCCACTATATTATTGTTCTAAGGGGAAAAAAACTGTGCCTTCTCTGTGAAATTATGTATTTCACTCTAAGAAATGTTTTTGCTATGGACTGTCATGTCTGGTAATGGGAATCTTACTTGGAGAATGCTTGTGTGAAAAAACGCATACAAATCTGTTTTTCTTTAATTTTTTTCTACACTTCTATCTAGAATATGTATCTGAGGGCATGATATTGTACTTTTGGGGACTGTCCATGAATTTTTTTACCTCAAAACCTTAAGATCCAATGTTGTCTTTTCCATCTGCCCCAGCCTGTGGGTTAGTGGATCCAATCGGATCCGAACTAGACAGATCAGAATCTTCAGCTCTGAAGCTCCACTACCTCTCCCATAATGCACTGTGCACCCAAGTTTCCTCAAACCTCATTTGTCACATATTCAGTGAAGCTCTGTGAAGGTAAGTGGATTTTTTGAACTTACTTTGCCATTCCTCCTTTCCCTATCCTATTATTAGTCTTCAGTTATTGTTGGTATCTTGCAGTGGTATTTAACCTTCTTTCCTTTGCTCAGGGTGGTACAGGGTGTTGTGCTTTTGTTGTTGCCATTTTGGCAGGAAGCTGTTTCTCTTAGTTTTTTTTAAGTGTTCTCTATAAAAATAAGTATATAATAAGATAAAAAAAATTGAGCATTTCTTTTAGTGTTAGTATCAGTAGAATAGGTATTTTGTAGGATAACGTCTGTTTGTTGTTAGATTTAACCTCTCTAATGTTGTGTGCCTTTTTCCAAGCTGTTTGTGTGTGTGACTGATAAAACAGTATGAACAAGGCGTCAAGTATCTGAAGCTTGAATACAAGTTGCTCCACCCCCCATCCCCCCACCCCAGAACACAGATAGCAAATTTACTGCCTTAGTGTTGCCCATTTAGAAAACAGCTGTCACATTATGCAGCCTTTGGAGGCAGAGCTCAGGCTGACCTCTGAGCTAAATTAGTTTTAAAGAGTTTACTCCTTCCATCTTTTGTTGGGGCTGCCCAACCTGCTGTGTCTTGGTTGGCACACCTTCAGGACATGCTTATTGGCCTCATATCCTGGCGGGCTTGGAGAGAACCAGATGTGGTGAAGCCTTTTCTCTGTAAACCTGACAAGGTGCCGGTGCCCCTCAAGGACATGTCCTTTTTGAGCAAAGGTCCCTCATTAGAAGCTGTTGTCATTGCTGCGGCCACCAGGAAAGAGAACTTGGAATAACAGGGATTCATGGGTGCTGGACTGGATTGCTAAGCATACTTACACTTCAGCTATGTTTGCCCTTTGTGCACTGAATTACATGCCATATTTGACTAGGCTTCAGAGAGACCTAATTTCTGAAGTTTTTAAGCTAATAGCATCTCAAACTTTAGTGGAGTCTCATAAGACTTTGGAGACTGTTGGCCACAATGCAGTCAATCTCAAACATGTCCATGTGTCTTATCTCACATGCTGCAGATTGTATGGCTTTCATGGCAGGCAACGGCATCAGGCAACAGCATCACCATTCGCTGTCATGCTTGGATGTACCTTAAAACTTCACAGACTGTTTCAAGACATATTTTCTTAATGCCACCTTTGGTGGGGCCACATTATTCAGTCCCAGAGTTGGAGATACTTTGATGAGGAGAAAACAAGAGGGCAAGACTTTGTCTGCCATGGGAATGCTTGTCTCCATCCCCAACCTCCACCCTGAGGACCTTCTACAGAAACCTGACAATGGGGAGAAAGATGTTCTTTCACAAATAGGGTCTCACAGCTTGTGTGTTATCTAACTCAAGGATCAACTGCATAAAATTAGACCTGTTAGTAGCAGCCTGCATTTAATTGTTGGAACCTGTGTTCTGAGAGACTGCCTTCCAATCTATCTGTGCAAATATACAGAGATCAGTATATTTTTTTGGGTTTTAGAGTTTGTTAATAGTTGCTTAGATCTCATTTGAAACTGTTGTCTCCCTGTTCTGAGAGACTGCTTTCCAATCTATCTGCAAATATACAGAGCTGAGTATATTTTTTTGATTTTAGAGTTTGTACTGTTAGTTGTTGCTTAGATCTCTTTTGAAACTGTTATGCCCTACCCACCCTATTTTTGGCTTGTAGTTTAAATTTGGTGGCTTTTGCAGTTGCCCGCCCCTCCCCCAGTCCCATCTCTTTACCACATTCTACCTAATAAACTCTTTCTGCACTTGCTTTTAGTCCTTTTTAATTTAATTGCATTTTTTTTAAACTGTGTTTGGTCTAATATTGCTACATACCCAACTGCGCTAGCTTGCAAGGCATGTGAATTGTTTTTACTACTGTTTTTGCTACTTTTCTGTAAAAAAAAAAAACTGTAAGCCAGTTTCCTACCTTTCCTGTAACTAGTATTCCAGATACAGATTTGCTGTAATCAGGACTGTATGTAAGCTTCTAAGCCCCCCAAGCCTTTCTGTGTTGGAGGGAAGCCTTCTAGCTTATCAGTGCGAGTGGTAAGCACTAGGTAACCTGTCTACCACATAAGGAGTGGTTCTGGCCCAGAAATTGTCGTTATTCGCCATTTGGGCAATCTCTTCCATCTCTCTTAACTTTCTGATTTGAAAGCCTGTATTTGCACTTGTTTCTGTTGTGTAACTTGTCTAGTGCAGATACAGATTCTTAGTTTTAGAACTTAAATTTGCTTATTCGTGCTCAGCACTTGTTCAGAACTTGTAACCACTAAATAAGCTACTAATTACTATAGCACTCAACCTTCCTCATTACCTAGAGGAAAACATTTTTTTGTACTTACTTATCTCACTTGCTTAGAGAAAAACAGCTGTTGTACTCACTTTCCTGACTTATCTAGAGGAAAATAGTTTTTTATTCAGGCATGTCCAAGGGTCAGCTCCCAGTGTTCCCTCCTGTCATCTGCTGAATCTGGGCATCTTGAGGTAATGTAGAAATTGCCTCATGTACACAGACAACCCTCTCCTCCTACCACCCAACACTACAACCTGTGAGAGATGCACTTATCTAGCCAAAATGGAGGTAAAGCTCTCTCTAACCAAGACTGAACTTGACAGTCATGAGGAGAAGGTAAACATTTGCACCACACCACACTCATCACATAGTCTCACTAAATCTACACCACCAAAATCCACACATAGTAACACAAAAACATCTGCGGAGGCTCTCAGTAATAATCTGTCTAAGCAACAGAGACCTCTAAAGCAGAAACACAGCCAACCTCCATCCCCCAACACAACCCAAATGACATATAGCACACAGACTCAGTGTGCCACTCAACCACAGCCAATAAGGCAAAGCAACGTACCCAACACACTAGTCGTAGGTAACTCTATAGTCAGGCACACTGATGTCCCACTCACCAGGCTAAACAAGGAAAAGGTTACTGTCAGCTGCCTGTCGGGTGCCAGGATCAGCCACATAACCCACGCACTCAGGTCAATCCACAACAAGTACAAATATGACTCTGTCATTGTCCATGTTGGTGTGAATGACCTAAGATATACCTCCCTGGACTACATGAAAAGAGACATGGAAGAACTCTCTGATCTTGTAGCTCAGGCAGGTATGACCCTAGCCCTGAGTAGCATTCTGCCATCACCCAGAATGATACCGCAGTACAAGGACAAAATGATTAACTTCAACAATTGACTAAGCTTCTGGTATCATTCTAAGGGGATCCAGTATCTGTCTGCTTGAGATGACATGGTCGACAGACCACGATGCTTTGCCACAGATGGCCTGCACCTGTCGCCCCTGGGATACCAGATACTAGCTAAGGTTCTTACTGTCCCTATAGTGCCTTTTTTAGGCAAGGTTCAAATAACAAATTCACCACCGTAACAGGAACAGGCAAGCAAAAACTGAGGGCAATGCTACTCAATGCTATAAGTCTAAATCTCAAAATGCACTCACTTGAGGCACTCCTTAAAATGGAGAACATAAATATCTGTGTAGTGACTGACACCTGGTTCAAGGCTCCAGAGAGCACCCCTGCACTACCAGACTATAACTCATACCACACGTTTCAGCCATGTAACCTGGACCGAAACACCAAAGGCGTGTGTCCATATTCATTAGGATATCCACACCTCCAGGCTAGTTGCTCAGCATAATGCATCCGAGGTTATCCAAATGCAACTAACTCTGGGCAAAACAGCAATCCAAATTGTAGCTTCCTACAAATCCCCCACCATGCCCCAGGATTCCCACTCCTCTTTTCTTGATGTACTGGAAAATATTAGGGTTCAACCATACACCCTAATAATTGGCAACTTCAACTACCCCACCATTAACTGGGAAAACTACTCGTGTACCAACTCCTTAGCTCAACGCTTTCTGGAATTCATAAACTCCAATGCCCTGGATCAACTTATCCACACCCCCACTAGGGGTAACAATATCCTAGACCTAGTCATTACCAACATGAGTGACCGGTGTTCCACACCTGAAGTCAACTCCTCATTGGACCAATCTGACCATAAGCTAATCACCCTTGATATCCACATCCCGCCCCCACCCCCCATTAAGGAAACCATGGTAAAAAATTTGCCAAAGCCAACTTCATGCTTCTTAAGACAGGAGTGGTGAACTTCATGACACCCATGCAAATGGACAATACAGTAACAACTGCTGAATCCTACACAAATGCACTCTATTAGCAGTTACACGAGTGCATGGATCATGCTATCCCAAACAGAACCAAGACGCTATCCTCCAAAAAAGGAAGCCAATCTGGTGGTCCCCTGCCATAAACAAACTGTACAACAGAAGGAAGAAACTGTTGCAAAAGAGAGTAAAATCCCATGAGTGGAGGAGCTCCCTGGTCAGCCTCAGTAAGAAAATGAGATCCCTTATAAGATCCTCCAAAGCTAGCTACAAAAACAAAATTGCCACTAATTCTATGGACAACCACAAAGCATTCTATAGCTATGTCAAGAATCTCGAAGGCAACACCCAGATCTGCTCTGAGTTACAGCACAACGGCATGAAAATTACAGAACCAACTGATATTGCCAACATCCGGGCAGATAGATTCAGTGCTAACTTTACCCCCCTCACCCCCTAAAAGGCCCATATCTATACAGGAAGAATGCAGAGTCCCTGTAATCACAACTACGCAGGTAAAGGCTGCACTCTCTAAAGCCAAAAACTCAGCATCCATGGGACTCGACAACATCCCAGGCTGCGTTTTACATGAACATCAAAACAAACTGGTCCCCACTTAAGCACCTGGATGCAGACCTCTCAACCTCTTAGAACAAGAAATCTGGACAGAGCCATAAATAACAGTGGTACAAAGGCCCAAAAATAGGGACAATTTTTAAATATTGCTCTTACAAATTTAGAAAATTGATAGAATAACAGGTTTTGCATTAGCACAAATTTTCTGAAGAGTATGAAGTCTGAAACTCAAATGTCTGTCATTATTTCCTTACTTCAATCTTTATTTGCCATTAATTCACCAAAAAACCACAATTTTATGAAAAGCAGACCAAAAATATGAGACAGAAATCTGGACATTCTGCGAAAATCTGTACAGTTGATAGGTATGAGATGACCTAGTTTCTTGCAGCATCATCAGGGGCTGGCAAGAGACTTTTTTGTCTAGCTGTGCCTGACTTTGAGCATAACAGTCAATTCTGAGAAGTCCAATTTAGAGCCTGTGCAAGTTCTAGAATTTAAACAATGTCATTAGGACATCACATATCAGATTGCCAAGCTACCTGCTTCAAGAATTTCTTTCCCTGCAATTTCAAGCCATCCAAGTCTTGTCTCTTCAAAGCCTGACAGCCTAATTAATATCATGTGTTCTTGGCTTGATGCCATCTATGATTTGAATTGTTCCTCTGACCAGATTTTTCATGAGAGTTCTACAGTGAATGATATCAGTTCAGTTGTCTCTAGTTACTCATCCAGTGTCCTTTCCGATTCATCTCATCAGAATCTGTCAGATTATGTTACAGCGGGTCATCCTTTTGTCCTTCCCCAGCCAGAGCCCACAATGTCCACAGCGAAGGCTCCTGGTTTGGTGGTGGTGATGTATTTTGAAAGAAAGAAAGTGTAAGGTAGCTGGACCCAATAAGAAGCCTGTCTTCACAACAATGCTTTGGAGGTGAGAGCAGTCTCATAGCATTGCAGGTATTTCAAGACTGCCTCCCCAAGGGTATGGTAGCTATACAAACAAGCAACACTGTTCCTCAGGTTAAACGCTAGGTTCCTTCAATTCCAGTAATGGCCAGGGATCCCAGCCTTTCCCAAAAGGTGGTGCTTATCCTTTCCTCACCTCAGAAACCCTCTACTAGAAGGATTTATGTTAGTAAATGGAAAAGATATTCTGTATGGGCTCTTTTAAGAGCCTCAACCCATTGCTTGCTCCTAGAAGCAATTCTGGATTTTCTCACTGGGTTTTTTCTCTCTGGGCTCATCCTGTTTTCATAGTGGGGCGGGGCACATTCTTACTACATCTCTTAGATTATCTAAGGACTTTTTTAAAGGGGTCTTCTTACTTAGTCCTCCAGTAAGAGATCATGCTCATCCTTGGAATTTGCCCTTTCTTATTCAAGACTTGACAGGGACTCCATTTGAGCTGGTAGCTACAGCAGATTTGAAGTTCCTGTCTTTGAAAACCCTCTTCTTGATTTCCATTACTTCTCCTGGAAGAGTTTCAGAGTTCCAGGCTACAGGTGATATCATGTAATTCTCCTTATCTCATCTTTCACAAAAACAGGGTTTCCTTATGGACAAACCCTTTCTTCTTTCCTAAGATGGCCTTTGAAGTAACTATGAGCTGGACAATTCAATTACCAGTTTTCTTTCCAATTTCAGTAACAAAGGAGAATATATTCTTCATTGTTTGGAGATTCACCATCAAATGTTATTTGGATAGGACCAAACTGTTAGAAACTGGGCCAACTTTTTGTATCCTTTTCTGAGTGTATATCATTTGTTTATTCCTTGAAAGGCATACATCTGGCAAGCAAGCCAAAAAGGCATTCTGCCAGGGCAGCGCTACCTCTGGAGTCCTTTCTGGTCACACTACCCTTGATGATATATGTACAGTGGCGACTTGGTTTTCCAGTCATATATAGCCCATTATAAACTCTGTATTCAGTCAAAATCCAAGACATCATTTGGCCCACCATTTTGCAGAACGTTCTCAAATAATACCACCCAATTTTCTGGCTAGAGACTCTGTCCCACAGGTTGAGGGAGATGGAAAATACAACATCAGATATGAGAGTTATGTACATACTATAACCTTAGATCCTTGTTGTCTTCTTCTGTCCATCTCAACCATCTCTCTCTCTGTCCCCCTTCCAAATTTTCACTGGTAGAATTTTTGGCTATTGGTGGACTTTATAGACTGGCCTGAGGTCTGATTTTAAGTATGGTCTAACTTCATAGAACTGTGAGGGAGACTTTCTATCTGTAGTTCAAGTAGAATAGAGCAAACTTGATATGAGGAGACTTGGGCACACAATATATTATGGGTGAAGAGGTGAAGCTTCAGAGCTGAAGATTCTGATATGCCGGCTTGGGATCCAGTCAGATCTGATAAGCCACAGGTTGAGATGGATGTAGGAAAATAGCAAAGCTCTAGCATTATAGTAAGTACATAACTTTTGTTTTCCTGTCAGGATGTTTACAGATTCATCCAGGCTCAGCTACCCACCATTCAGGCTTCTTTCTTGGCTTAATCATGGAGCAATTGTCAGTATCCTTGGCTCTTGCTACTTCTTCTTTCTGTAAGAAGATAATTTCTTAGGAGTCCAAGGCTTCAGTCCAGCTCCCTCACTGTTTCATCCACCAGTGGGTGACTCTGCTGTGGCCAGACTTGGTTCCTCTCACCACTCAACATTGTCTCTTGGTCTCTGTGGTATAGATCCTCAGGAAGCCAGTAAGGACCAAGAATTAGACATGTCCTCTGTAGCTGTAGGGTTGTCCTCAATGAGCATGGGAGAACCACTCTTGTTGGTCATGGTGAAGGTCCAGTTGAAGTTTTACCACAGAGCTGGGCTAAGGTGCCTGATTCTCATGCTAGTGTTCCAGACATAGGTCAGTCTTTTTCCAGTCAGTCTCTCAGGAAGAAGAAAGCAAAAAGTTTAAAATAGCAAAAAACAAGTATAGGCAAGACTCCAGGTTCTCCAAAAGATTTATCTGCAAACACAAGCATTTAGTGAAAATGCTTGTGTTTGCAGACATTAAATCTTTTGGAGAACCTGGAGCCTTGCCTTTGCTTGTTTTTGCCATTGGATTGTTTATTACTTGTTGCAGAGGTATCTGGTTATCGTTGGGATATTTTTTTCTTGCGTGCTTGCTAAAAAGTTTAAAATGTCTCTTCTGTTTTTCTCAGTATGGACAGGGAATAATTGCTGGGATTTACCAAGGAATTACTCTCAGTTTTTAATGTTTTAAATTATATTTCTTCACTGACTTCAAATAGGAAAAGAACAATATGTCACTCACCTTCTGACACTTGTTCCCAATCAGAAGAACGGGAATGGGAAGGGAGTATTTTTGTTCAGTGAATTCTACTCAGGCTGAAGATTGTGATTTTTAAGGAAAGTGTTTCTTCATATTTCCGTATAGAAGAGTTATGTTTGTCTGACACTGTAGCCAAAATGAAAGACTTGCTTTAGTGTGAAAAAAAGATGATTTGTTGCAAATATGTTTTAGAGGATGTTTTCTTAACAGCTTGCAGTATGCCTGGCAGTTGATGTCCTGCTCCTAAAACATGATAGGTTATACAAAGTACCTCAGACACATAAATACCTATTTTTGAGTCCCAAATCAGATCCTCTAGTGATTTTCTTATCAAAACCACCCACTCTTAAACATATTTTGAATGCTAACCCAATTCTTTCTGATGAGGGTGGAAAAGCTTTTGATCAGTTTTGGAAGAAAGTTTATTTTTCTGCTACTTTAATTTTCAGATTTATGAACTGCAGGCTCACATTAAAATTTTTGCTGGTTTCTTTTGAGAACATGAGAAAATTATTTGCTAACCTTCCTCCTTCAAAGGTTAAAACTTCATTAAGTTCCTTAATCATGTCTGCTTCTTGGGTAAACGAACACTCTTTAAAAATGTTCTCAAGGTTCTACTGATGTTATATCCGCAGCTGCTGCTACTTGTTCTGTTATGAAAAGATTTGCTTGGTTATGTTCTCAAAACTTAGTAATACAAAAAATATTGCCGACAAACCAGTATTTGTGAAAATAATTTGATTTGCAATAATTTGAGTTGATGTACATAAATTAAAGAATATGGAGATGTATTTTTAAAGTTGTATCAATGTGAATCACATGACTAGTAATGGAATTGGATCAGGTGATCAACCACATGATTGTTTTAAAAGTATATTAGTTGAATGAAAATTTTAATGTGTATCTGAAGAAGTTTGGTATTGAACCAAATGAAAGCACTCATTAATAAACGTGGATTGTGTGCTGTGTCGGTCTGAGTCGCTTCCTTCTGTATTTACTTTAATGTTCTCAAAACTTGACAGAAAATATTAAATCTGAGATTTTAAATTCTCCCCTTGAAAAATATGCTCTGTTTTGCCCGACTCTTGCTGACGTCCTAAAAAGATTTAATGAAAGAGGGGAAATTGATACAAGAGGTTACACAAAGTTTTCAACCTTCCTTTTCCAAGTTCAGTAAAAAAAACTTTTCTTCTAATTCAGGACTCTTTTTTCAAGAGGTAGACTAATAATTCTCAGCAAAGTTCAAAGAAAAAGAATTTTAAAAAGCAATAGCAAGAACACACAATGAAAAGGGGAGTCTCTCAGAATCAAAAACAGTCCCAAAGTCAAGCTTCCCTTCCCTCCCACCCTGGCAATAATTTAAATCTATCCTTCTATCTTAGAATTCATCTTCCCCAGTGGCATCAAGATTACCTCATACAGACTGATTCATATAACAGAGGTGCAGATGGGAATGGGAATCCCTTCGCCGTTTTCAGGGGATTCCTCCACATCTTGTAACCCAAACATCCCCTTTTTTCTCCAGTTTTGGAGCTCATGTTGCTTCAGGGAGCATAGAACTAGTGTCTTCAGATCAGATGGGAAAATTGCTTTATTTAACAATCTTTCTGATGTCAAAGAAAGAGGGAATTTGGATACCAGTCCTGGACCATTCCTTTCTCAATTTCTGTGTCAAGGTCTCAGTGTTCCTTGTTACCACTACCCCCCCCACCACCACCACCACCATTTCATGGTAACATTAAGCTTAAAAGACACTTATAATCACATTCCAATTTTCAAAGAATTCAGATATTTCTTAAGATTTTCTGTATCTGGCTTATATTATCACTTCTTTGTCTTACACATTGGTCTTTCTACTTCACTAAGCATATTTAAAAAGGATCTGACTCCAGTAATTGCTTACTGCAGACATCAAGACATTCTTTCCATATTTGAACAATTGTCTTACATTTGCAGACTCTTTTTCCAGATGTTAGGATTCCCTGACATTTATCAAGATAATCCTTCTCAGTCTGGAGTTTCAAATGAACATACAGAAATATTCTGTCACCCCTTCCCACAGAATAGTTTTTCTTGGATGTCTTCTGAATACTTTCCAGGAAGGGCTTTTCTTCTACTGGTCAAAGTAGAACTGCATAAAAGAACTCTTCCTGAGTTTTTCCAACCAGTTTGTGACACCTGCCAAGAAATTTTTCAGGATTCTGGGTTCCATGATTAATATGCTTCCCTTGCCTTCACATGATTATAATTCAGTGGTACCTCAGGTTGGTCTGGTCTCATCATCAATATATTTTATCTTATCAGCTGGGATTTGTGTGAAGGGTGTTATTGTAATGGGTGGACCAGTTCTTTCCCAACTCTGATATTCCTTTCTGCTTCTGCTTCAATATGTCAAAACAGATACTTTGGACTTTGCATGGGAGGTTCTATTTAAAGGGGTGAAAGTGTGAGGTCTGTGAAAAAAGTAGGACAGACAAAAGCACTTAAATGTCAGAGAGATACTAGGAGTAATCAATGCTTTAAAAGCCTTAAATAATCTCTGGTCTCCACGAAATTTGCACGTTATCACAGCAATGTGGTAAATAAATAAACAAGGGGCCACCAGATCTTACCTTTTCTGCAGACTTACCATGATGACCTGGGAGGTGGCATTGATCTCAGTTTGTTGCTTCAGGCCTCATACATTCTGTCAGACCAAAAAAAAGTGTAGCAGTTAAGCTGAGCAGGACCAGGACAGACCTTCATGAATGGAAACTACACCTGGGGTCTTCCAGGAGTTTATCCAACTGTAGGGAACACCTCAAATAGATCTATTTGCCTCCTTTCCAAACAGACAATTAAAGAAATTCTTCTCCAGGATTCCTTGCAAACAGGTCTGGAAGACAGATGCCTTCTCATTCCCATAGATGGGTATACACTTACATGATTTTCCACCCTTTCCACTGATACTCAGGCATTTTTAATAGATCCAGAAGGACTCACCAAAGATAGTGGTGGTGACTCCTTTTAGTCCCAAACACAGTGGTTCTCCCTCCTCTTGAAAGTAGCTGAGGACAACTACCACAGGCTTCTTCACAGACTGAATTTACTCACATTAAGAAAGGATTTGTTTGATACACCCCAACCTAAAAACACTTCGGTTGACTGCCTCGATAATCAAGTTTTGATACTCTTCACCTGACTGCCTAGATAATCAAGTTTTCATACCCTTTAGGCACCTTTTTTCTGAGGATTTGCAGCAGGTACTAAATGAGGGTAAAACACCTGCTATTAGGAAATTACACATGTTTCAAGTAGAAGAGAATTTCTAGTTGGTGCCATACTAAGAACTGGGACTGTTTTAAGACCAGGATGCCTCTGGTTCTAAAATATATGTATGAGTTATATTCTGGCATTTCTTACTGTTCTGTCAAGATTAATTTTTTGGTTATTTCTGTTTGTCCCTTTCTTCCTATCCTCATATAAAGCAGTTTTTGAAAGAGGATTGTATATATCCTTCCATCCAGAAAACAGGTGGCTCCTCCCTGGGATCTTAACTTAGTGCTTGAAAAACCTTTCCCATATGATCCAGCTCATCAGACTAATTTGAGATTCTTGACATGGAAAAATGTGTTTCTTATTGGTGTGACTTCTGCAGTAAGAGTAGCTCAGTTACAACCTCTTATGATGAGTCAGCTCTGCTTCATTTTCCACTAAGACAGGGTTTCCTTAAGAACAAATCTTTCTTTTATGTCTAAAGTGGTTTCAGAGTGTACCTTGAACCAGTATGTTAATCTCCCTGTATTCTTCCAGAGCCTGAAAACAAAGATAAAAGAATCTTACATACTATTACTTGGACAGAACAAAATCCTTCATGAAAGCTGATTAGCTATTTGTTTCCTATAAAGGTAAGTAAATGACAACCAGTGTCAAAGTAGATAATATCTAGGGGGGTTATATCATGCTATTTCTTTCTGCTATTCTCACCATAGTACGCCACTTCCAGGCAGGGTTAGAGCCTACTCTACCAGGGCTTTGGCTTCTTCTGTGACTTTTTGGAAAGGAGTTAGACTACAGACTCATGGTAGAGGCAGCAACTTGGTCCTCTATACATACCTTCATAAAAAAATTATAAACTGGATTCCTTTTACAGGTTCAGAACAGAATTTGCTAGGACCATTCCATGGACGTCTGGATTAATAAATTCCTTCCACCTTACTATATTATCATAAGCTTTGGTAAGCTATCTGTCCATTTTAGGTAACTGTAATTAGTAATCTAATGTAAACTCACAATAACAGTAGATGTTCTGAGAGTTCACTGTTCCTGTAGCCATCCCCTCCCACTGCCCCAGTTGTTCTGTTTTAGGTTTATTGTCAGGGTGTAGCTGTATATACTCATTTGTATATATTTACAGCTGTATATATGTTCTATTTTTTTTCCATTGTTTTTCTATGACTCTCCTTGAGCCTCACAGCAGCTAGTGTACAAGTAATGTGCCCTGAATCTTTAAAAGCTGGCTTCTGGTCATATTCTCTGGAGGATATAACCCATACAACTTAGGCTACTGCAATAGTGATCTGTTAGAACATCTACTGTTATGGTGACTTTACTTACACAGCTGTAGTTTCCATCTACTGAGCTTGAACAATTACTGCCCAAACAGACAATTCTACTAACAGCTCTGTTACTCATACATTATGTAAACAATGCTGTGGTGGATAGCACATCTGCACTTGCATAATATGCTGATCTATTATATAGGTATAACAACTGAACAAGGAAAGGTTTTATGTGCAAATATGCATAGTGTTTGAGCTTCTTTTGAGGTATAAATTAAAAGTAAAATCATGTCAAATAACTGTTCTGAGGTAACATGGCATGGAAATAAAATGAATAGCTTCAAATCCAGTATGCCATCAAAGCTATTCAGTGTCCTTAACTACTTTATCTTTTAACAAAAATAAAAGCTAGACTTCTGGATTTTAGATATACAGTTCACATCTAGGAATTTACTGCTTCAGGTCACTTTACTACTTGAAATGAGTTTGTGTGGGTAGGAGTCCAATGTGGAGATCCCCTTTCTTCTAATTACTGTCAAATCTGAAGTACAGGAAGTGAAGCTTGAAAGTAATCATGAGATTAATCTATCATGTAACTTGGATTGTTTACTGGAAAAAAGAGAGATGTCCATAGCAAAAGCCAAAAACATGTTTATGTTATTGATATATATTTGCTGCAGGGGCTTCTATTGCTAAACAGCAAACCACTGTTGCAGACTTCTAAATAGTTATTTTAGTTCTGCAGCTAGAATTCCAAGGCTTACAGCTTTGAATACATAACTGACTTTTAGTTGCTGAAATAATAAGTAAACTTTTTTTAAGTAGTAAGAGCACAGATGAGGTAATAAGAAGAAGCTAGAAAGCATTGTCTGTCTTATGTATTTAGTAAAGTTTACTTACGGTGCTGGGTGGCTGGTACAGGATTCTTTTCAACCACCTCTCAGGCCATATGGCTTAATAACACATACCCATAAATACAAAATGTACATAATAAGCAAAACAAAATACATGTTTGCATTATGAGCAAAGAAATAAGCAAATACAGAAATCCTGAGACAGGTACTTCTGCCACATGTTCTTTATGCCCCTCAAACATTAGCAGTTGCCTCTTTCAATATTTGTATCAGTTTTTATAATTCATGTAAAATTTGATAGAATTATTCAGTCCATAATGCCATAATAAAGGTTATGTGCATTTAAAATAAAAACAGATGAGAGAACATTAATATGATATTAATAGATGTGACAGGAAACGTGAGATGGTAGTTATCATAGAGGAATGATTCTCCTTAACTTCAATGGAAAATTCTACACCAGGTTGCTGGAAGAAGGCTACTTTGATAATCAAGGCACCGATTCAAAATGAACAATACACATTCTCTTCTGGCAGTGGAATAGAAGATCAGCTCTTTATTCTTGTACAGGTATAGGAGGGCTGTGGTTGTGAAATTTTGCCAGAACTGTCCTCACCTGTTTCGCAGACCTACCACCACATACTCATAATGTGTTGTGGGAGGTGCAGTAGTAGTACTATGGGTCCTAAAATCATGACTACATGCCATTTAGTTTCTTTATTTGAAGAAATTTATATCCACATTCATACACTCTCAGCAAAAAGTTAAATACATTTATGGCAAGCACAGGACTATACTAAACTTTGCTTCTTGTCTCTTTCTGTTCATACTTTTCATGATCAGGATATTAAGGATCAGGGTCTGGACAGTATTCTGCTTAGAAACATGAAGGTTTTACCTTTGCTGTTTGCAAATGACGTTTTCTACTTCGCAAGGTATTGTGATCTGCAGCATCCACTAAAGTGGTTTGCTACTAAACACAAAGTGGCTGAGATGAAAATTAGCATTGGTCTGTTTATCTGAAGTTAATATATTTAAGAAAATAAGCTTTGTGAATGTTAAACATTTGATAGCTGAGGTTAACATGTTCATTTATGATGCACAACTACAAGGTGACATCTCTTCAGAAATTATTTATTTTTTTTACAGTACCATGCCCACGAACACCAATAATATATGGTATCCCAAAGTTACACAAGTCTATAACCCAACCCCCTATAGTATCGAGAAGGGGGTGGGTAACAGAGCCACTTTCTGTTTACATATAGGGTATCTTAAGTAAATGCTGAAGGATAACACTGTCCAAGCTGCAAAATCCTTTACTAATGCATTCTACGGGCAGCTACAAGAATGCATGGATCGTGCCATCCCAAGCAAAACCAAGACTCACTCCTCCAAGAAAAGGAAACCAGTCTGGTGGACTCCTGCCATAAACAAGCTATACAATAGAAGGAGGAAACTAGTACAGAAAAGAGTAAAATTGCAAGAAGGGAAGACATCCCTGATCAGTATCAGCAAGAACCTACGATCCCTCATAAAATCATCCAAGGCGAGCTTTGAAAGAAAAATTGCCAAGGACTCCAAAGATAACCACAAGGCATTCTTTAGCTATGTCAAGAATCTAAGTGGCAATGCTCAAATCTGCTCAGAGTTAGTGCAGGATGGCACAAAATACACTGAACTGACCGATATCACTAACATCCTGGCAGACAGGTTCAGCGCAAACTTCACCCATATCTCACCCCCAAAAGGACCCATAACCATACCAGAAGAATGTAGAGTCCCTGAAATCATAGACACTCAGGTTAAAACAGCCCTCTCCAAACCCAAAAACTCAGCATCAGTGGGACCGGACAGTGTCCCAGGCTGCATCCTACATGAGCTCAAAGACAAACTAACCCCTCACCTAAACACACTGTTCAACGTCAGCATCTCCACAGGCTACATACCCATAGAGTGGCGCACAGCAACGGTTATCCTGCTCCACAAAGGTGGAGCCACAACAGACCCTGTCTAAATTGTATCAACGATATAAAAGTAATGGTCTGCAAGGCTATCACCCTATAAGCCTAGCTTGGTCTGCAAGGCTATGGAGCGCATCATCATGGAACTCATTAACAGAGACATTGGGAACCTCCAAACACTGGAACCTACCCAGTTTGGCTTTGTTAAGGGCAGATTATGCCTCCTAAACCTGGTGGACTTCTTTGAGGCAGTTACCAAGGCTATAGACGAGGGAAAGGTGGCACACACAGCCTACCTAGACCTCGCTAAGGCCTTCAACACCATTCCCCATTCTGGTATTATAGACAAGCTCATCAGCCTGAACATAAACCCCTACATCACAAGATGGGTTGCCAACTGGCTCACGGACAGAACCCATATGGTGACAGTTGCAGGAGCTAGGTCCGTCTCTAAACCAGTTACAAGTGGTGTTCCCCAGGGCTCGGTCCTGGGACCCCTCCTGTTCGGCATATGCTACTCAGAGGAGAAGGCAAGCACAAGAGGACTATGGCTGACCAAGTTCGCAGATGACTGTAACCTAGGGGCTATAATTGACTATCCGGCTGACACAGACATCCTCCAAAAGGGTCTCACTGAGACAGATACCTGGTGTCAAAATCATGGCCTCAAGCTAAATGCCAAAAAGTGCATAGTCATCCCCTTTGGAAAAAACAAAGTACCCACAAACTTCCACATAGGTGGCAGTCCCCTAAATACAGAAAGACGTAATAAGGGATCTGGGGACCCAAGTAGATAGTAATCTCACCTTTGATAATCACATTGCCAAAGTGGTTAGAAAATCCTTCTACGTGACTCACCTAATTACAAAAGGGTTTGCATCCAAATCAAAAGAGGTGCCCCTCTACTCATCACTCATCAGACCCATCTTAGAGTACAGTGCCCCATTTGGGATGTACCTTACAAGACACCTGCAACAGCTGGAAAGACCACAGATGTACCTCACCAAGAGGATCAATGGCCTCAAACAGATGCCCTATGCAGCTCGACTGAAGAAGCTCCAGTTGTACTCGGCTGCATACCGCCTACTCAGAGGTGATCTCTGCCTGACATACAAGGCCATGTCCAACCCAGAATTGATGGACGTGCTCCACCTAAAGAAATCCTTATCCCCTCGAGCCACACGCTCTAGGGATCTAAACCTTACCACAACAATAAATAGGACATGCTGGAGGGATAGATTCCTGTCCCAGAGACTTCCCATGCTTTGGAACAAGATCCCAAGCTACATTAGGCAGAGCTCCTCGCTAACACTTTTCAAAAGAAACCTTGAGGAGTGGATGGGAAACCGAAAGTTTACCTCAGGGATCACATTAGTGGCTCTGCTGGACAGAAGCACAGGGAACTAATCTAAGGGGACGGCGAAAGCCAACACATTCTGGCTAGGCTTATAAATGCCTTCGAGCAGATAGCCTAGTACCCACCTATGAACCTATGTTTACCACTGTGTAAGAGCTATATAAAGGATACAGGGGATTTTCTGTCTAAATTGTATCAGTGATATAAAAGTAATGGTGCAATGAACAATATTCTGATGGTTATGCTTGACAGAAGCTCCCTCTTCACTGTAATTCCAAATGTGTATGCCATCAACTCAATACATGAATTTTTATGTAAAAATACAAATATGAATGGAAGAACAAAAGAAAATATATGCAGCATGATAGAGGTAGTATTAACTAAAAATGTTTTTCTATTTGATGGACAATCATATTTGCAAATTTCTGGGGTGGCCACGGGTACAGCCATGGCCAACACATATACTAATATAACATTGAATGAATGGGAAAGTGAATTTATATATGGGGATAAAAATGAGTACAAAGATAGAGCTGTATTTTATCAATGCTTTGTAGATGATTGCTTTCTAATTTGGAAAGGAAGTGAGGAGCGTCTGAATGGATTTGTTGAATATATAAATAATAGTACCCCTTTCCTGAAATTTACAATGAATTGCTGTAGTAATAAAATATCATATCTTGATGTACAGCTTATTAATGATTCTGGAGTGATAAGAACCTGCGTACATAACAAGGAAATCCAAGTGAATAGATACACACACATTGATAATATGAATGCTAGGCATGTATTTCGTGGAATAGTTAAGGCACAGTTTCTACGAATAAGTAGACTGAATACTGATAATGATAAATGTGTAAAGCAAATGGAACAACTAATGGATGGTTTCATTAATAGAGGGTATAAAAAGGACTTGGTATCTGGAATAATGAAGGAAATTTTTGATAGTAGAATGACTATTGCTGCTCCTTACTTTAGTGATATAATGATAGATAGTCCAACTATATACCAAAGATAAAACATCTAAGATACGTTGTATAACAACATATAATAGAATGACTATGGAAATAGAGTATTATTAAAAGAAACTGGCGAATACTAACTTCAATGCCAGAATTATTAAACTTATTGGAGAATAAGCCATATTTTACATATAGAAACAGCATGAATCTGAGAAGGCAACTATGCTATAAGGACTTTAAAGTTAATACCACAATATCTCCTAGTGGTAGATGTGGAACATTGCTATATTACAGCTGTGGTTGTTGTAGTAATATTTGTAATTTGTTAGAATTTGAACATCCAGCAACTAAATATAAATTTGATACAAGGTACCAAGCAACATGTAATGCATAATTAGTTGTTTACTTAGGTACATGTATAAAATGTACGTGTTTCAATATAGGTAAATGTTCAAGGCGTTTGAAAGATCGAATAATAGAGCACAAGTCTGATATAAGAAGAAATGTAATAACAAATGCTTTAGCTAGACATGTTAATGAATATGGTGACTCACATGTTTTCAAATTTAAAGTGCTAGAAGTTATTCAAAAGAATATAAGAGGAGGGGATATAAATAATAGACTGGACATTACTGAATATAGGTGGATAACTAGATTAGATGCTGATAAATTCCCTGGTTTAAATAATATAACTATAAAAATATATTTAGTGGAAAAACAAATGCAATATGAATTATATATAAATATGTTTTATAATATTGTTTAAATATATGTAGAACATAATTTTATATATTTGTGCATTTTATGTTTTACTAAATTCTTTATGTTATAAATTAGTTGATTGAATGCATTATTTTATTGGTTGGCTGTGTCATGTGCTAGTATGCATTAGAAAGTATATAATGGATTGTATTTTAAAGCTTGGAAGGGTGTATCCCGAAATCTATTATCTGGTTTAATAAATTAAGCGTTTCTACTACTGTGAACTTTTTTCTTGAACATAGTTACAGTGTTCTTGATTGTTTGCTGCAGTTAACTCGTTGACACTTTATATGAAAATTAGCACTACCAACTCAGAGGACAGGGTTCTGTCATGGTAAAGAATGGATTGCTTTCTGAAAGTGAGGGAGGAAAGGTATTGTTCACAAGTGATTGTAGAGGAAATCATTAGCTTGACCAGTGGATGAATCCAGCAATAGCAGTACACCAGGCATTGTACTAGATTATGATTTTGAAGTAAGAGAAGGTCTCACTTTACAAGTCAGTCTGCGCCCCCTTCTCTTTTATGTCCAAGAGCTTTATGTAAAGACTCATAGGATGCCATTACTGAGGCCAAAATGAGGTTCTTGCTTGAGTTAGGAAAGCTCCCTTTCCATGACAGGGTGAGAAGCTCAGCAGTCCAGGAAAAAATCTAATAGCGCAGCCACTGATCCACAAAGTTGAGAAGAGTCAGTTGAGGTAGATGGGATACCTAGTGAGGGCACAGGGAACATGGGTGGAATTATATTTCTCATTTTATTTTGGGAATGCACCCAGATAACACAGGATGAGTTAATGAGCTGTTGACCATTGCTAATGATAGGGTAGTCTTGTTTGTGATGCTCAACTTGATAATACTGTTACCAACACTCAAAAAATAGTTTAGAAAATAGATGGATAGATAACTTTCAGTGATACAGTGGTGATTTCATTTTGGAACATGCTTTGTTGATACCATATTAGTTCAGCTAATATTTATCAGTACTAACGCTGTCACCCAGGTTGCTAAGAATGCTTTATGAAATATGATCTAGGTCTCTATGTTGTTCACAGAAATTATTCTTATCTTGTCAGATAGCTGAGCTTGAATGTGAAAATATGTTACTTTCTCAAAGGGAACAAAACCAGTTACTAGCCTTATGTGTCAAAATTGCCAAAACCACATCTAACAGTCAAATACAAAAGAAATAAAAATACACTATAATGCACCCAGGATAACTGTGAGAAAGATGAGATGAAAATTTTAATTGAAAATAAATAAAAACAGTTTAAGCGCTTATCATATAAGAACTTCTTCAGTAACTCCAGAACTCAAACAATGAGTGAGAAGGTCACACAAAAAAATCAGTAAAAACTAAATGAAAACTCCAGGCAAGCTGGAACTTCCAATGAGTGACCTGTCAAACCTCTTGAATCAGAGGCACATGGGATATATGCAGATGACCCTTATGAACACCAGGTGTTTCAGCTAACTGGTGATTCTGAATGCCCATGATTTGTTTCGTCATTTCAATGGACAATTTCAGGCCAATAAAGCAAAACCTATGTGCTGTGCTGATGGGGTCATAACAAGGCCGAAATATGCATATCCACAGCAGTTGGTCTCAAATATTTTTTGTAATAACTTGATTTATGTCACACTTTTTTGACGAGTACATTGTTAAATATTGGTCTCTACAGCAGTTTCTGCTTAATTTTGTTTTATATCATACCTCCAACCCAGTGTTACTATTTGCCAATGGCATTTTTTTTATCAGTACAGTTTAAATGTTGGTTACTGCATGCAGTTTGCTACTTTATCATGCTTTATGCCACAGTTCTAACAAAGTATTGCTTTAATGAGTGTGTTACTTTTTCTTATTTCAACAATATAGTTTAAATGCTGGTCTGCAGAAGTTTTGTTGCTTTATCTTGCTTTATGTCTCAGCTCCAGCTAAGTATAAGTATGCTGATAACAGGTTTTTTTTTTATTTCAGCAGAAGTGTTTTAAATATTGTTCTCAAAAAATACTAAGTAGCTTTATTTTACTTTATTTCACAACTCCAGCCAAGTACTGCTATGCATGTACTTTTTATTGCAGCAGTGCAATGTTAAATGTTGCTCTCCACATGCATTTTGGTTTTATAAGTTACTTTGTCACAGCTCCAGTCCTGTATCACCAGGCTGCTAGCAATGCATGTTACATGTATACATTATCTTAAATATCTTTGATTGTTGTTTTTTTTTTTTGGGGGGGGGGTGGCCTTTGTTAGCTGAAAATTCATCATTATTGGTACTTCCTCTTTCCACTAGCCAATTAATCCCAATTACTGTTAATGCTCAGGATAGACGCATTGTGTCTTTCACATACTGTTGGCAATGAGTGCGGGAAATGGATATATGAAATATTATCTGTCTTTCATCATTGGTGGGAGCTCATTCCACCCACTTCTGATAACATACTACAGTACATTACTATGGACATTTTTTCTTGCCATTATCCAGTAATGGTTATCATACAGATAAAAAGAGGCAGATGAGAGGCATACATTCTGAACAATACAACTTTTTTACTGGAGTTATGACTATTATTTATATTGGCATATTAATGGCAATGTCTCAACAATGATAGCTATGGTGGTAGAGATGGAGGAGATATTTTCAAGCTTGTCTGATTTAGTACATCTGTATGACAAATAAAACACAATGAAATGAAATGAGTTACTGGTGATTTTATTGCTAGAAACTGAGAATATAATTTACATATTTTGTTTAAAGTACATCAATATACATGGCAGCAAAAATATAAGTGTACAGTCATGTGTGCACAGGTTGATAGTAAAAAAGGCAGAGAAAAGTGGGTAGAATGGCATCCCAATCTTTACAGTCTTGATTGTTCCTGCATTTATGAATATTATCAGTATCGAAACATTTAAGGTTAATATTGCAAGAATAATAGACTTGGCAACAGGGGACAATGTATCATCTGCAATCCAACATGAATAGCTATGTGTGTGGTGTGAAACAGTATATACAAAGTATATAGTCCCTAAGGTATTGAAGATCGCTTGTGAAAAGGTATACAAATGGCATGTTATATTTTTATACTCACAGTAATACAGCATACATGGATGTGTTAGCAAGAGCAGAAGTAAGCATCTGTGCATGGAAAGAATGGCACAGAAAGGAGGTTGGTGACATGCATACATCTTGACCTAATCAGCTTTGTGTTTCCTGCAATTATAAATATTATTAATATTTACATGTTAATAACAGCATCTCAAGAATGTTACCCATGCATTAGTGAGGAAAGTGTCATGTGGAAGATATCAGGATCTGACATATCTGCATAGTGAAACTCTTGTGGACTCATCTCGTGGTCCATGACGCATCAGCCCATAAACCACCCCATCAAACTCCTCAGGATTTGCAGTTACCATATTCATTGTGGGCTAAGTTTTCCTCTGACTTCTTTAGAACTTCCCTTTGTGTTTCCCTGTCAATGGCCACAGTGACTATGGACTCCTCCACATTGGGGGGGGGGGTGTATTTTGAAGGGAGGATGATCCAAGGTATCCGGTTCTGGTCCAAGACCAACCTTTACATCCTGGAGATGCGGTCAGTCCACCTTGCATTGCACACATTTCAGGACTGCCTACCCACAGTTGTGATTGGACAATATGCCTGTGGTCTGGTACATCACCAGACAAGGTGGAACCAGTTCTTACCTGTTGTGTTGGAAAGCTATGAGGCAAAATGTCTTCCCAGACCTTTCTTTTTACAATGCATATCCTGGGGAAGTCCAATATCTTAGTGGATCAGCTGAGAAGGTCTGCTGTTCTGCCACACAAATGGTTTCGCAATCAGTCACTGGAAAGCAAAATTTTCATTCACTGGAGCGAGCCTTGCTGTGATCTCTTTGCAACCCCAACCAATACCAAATGTGTCAAAATGACATTCTGAGAAACACAGGCAAAAGTTGTCCTTGTGTTCTTCCTGCACACCTAGTCCTAACAGGCCACATGCTGGCTTGAAACACTGTTTGATGCATACTGATACTGTAGAACCCATGTACCAGTGTAACCGACTGATTCTCCATCTAGAAATGGGCTATGATAGCACTCTGGCATGCAGTCAGTTGCATAGACACATTCTATTGTATCCCCTCTCTGTTCTGAAAGCTGTCCTGTTGGGACAGGGCAGTGATGACATGTGCACTCTCTGTTTGCAAAGAGAGGTTACCCACTTCTTGATATAGAACTTGTATGGCACATTCATCTCCCTGCTCCATCTTCTGTGGTAGTCAGAAACAGCCTGGGTACAGCTAAGCAAATTAATGTAGAATCATCTGATATTGGATTATGGTAGTTAGGTTTGTTGCAATGTGCATGTTGCTAATGAAGACATTTAAAAAGTGGAAGATATGAAGTAGGTCTTTGTGGAACTTGAAATGTCATTGATTAGCAAGTTAAGAAAACTCTTTGCTAGCAAACATATTTGGGTTCACTGACTGAGATAGCTGCTAAATCATTAAAAGGCATCTTTCTTCCCTCTTTTAAGGCATTGCTACACTCTTATCTCTCCTCTTCCTGGGAATGCTCCTGCTCTCACCCATCCTAACCCCCCCCCCAACTCATCCTCATACTGCCGTCCCCTAGTTCAGTTTTGCTTTTTGCCTGACACTTATGTTGGGGGGGGGGGGGAGGACAAAGTTTAAATATGTACATTACTGCTACTGTTTGTGTTACTTCAGGCTTGTCCATCAATTGTCTGTACCTAATCCATACTGTATTATATCCTGGTATTTTACTTGTATTATCTGTTGCATGCAAATTTTCAAATGAGTACTGTACTTATTTCCGGATAAACTGTTTTATTTTTGTATATGTATGTATATATATATATATATATATATATATATGTACTGTGGAGCTTTTCTCCCTGGGCCTCCATTGAAAAGGGCTCACCTCGGTCCACTGGACGTTCCTGGTTTCAAATAAATAAATAAAATTTTTCTTTCTTTATATTGATGTCTTGAATCAAAGAGAACAGTACCAATTTGACACTTTTATATGCTTTAAATAAATTAAAAAAATATTGGTGTGACCAGTTTTCCTTGATTAGATTTCTGATATTCATAGTCTAGAAATGCTGTTTCAGTGTAATAATCAGGTTGATAAACAAAATAAGTTGATTTTTTTTAGCAGACAAGATTGGAATTATTTATGGTAATTTCTTTTTCAAGCATTCTAAAAAAAAAAAAAAGGCAGAATGGCTTTTGGCCTACATTTAGTCCAAGGGAGTTGACTCTCTATGCAGTCAAATAATATATGATTGTTTCTATAGAAACAGGACTAGCTATTCATTTAAAGAGAAATTAACATAGATGTAGTGCATGGAATGTGGTGATTACACTCTGAAATTTGGAAAAAGACAAGTCAGTTAAGCATTAAAATAGCTTCAGTCCCAACCTTAACAATTGTTAAGCACCCCCTGCTGAAGTTGTTAAGGTCAGGTCCCACACTAGACAGTCAAATCTGACACTGTTGACCAGTAAATGACAACAGCAGTACTGCTGTCTGAAGGGATAATGTGTCCCTTCCTCTTACAAACTTAGAAATTAACTAGAATAATAGGATGTGTTCACCTGAAGTTTTTTTATATTTTTTTTCTAAAAGCTACAAACGCTGAAACTCAAATGTATGTCACTATACAGTGACTTCAGTCCTCTGTGATTTGTCAACCATGGACTTTATGAGAAACAGACCAAAGAAATGAGGCAAAATTCTGGACATTCTGTGAAAATTTGGATCCCTGAGATCCATGAAAGGTGAGTGTAAATCTAAGAGAAAACGTTACATTGCCTTTCTGACAGTGATCCCCTAAGTGTTTTACAGCTTTGAAAGCTGTAGAAACACTTCGCATTTTTTTCTCTATTTTTTCTGCAACTGTCTGTCTATGTATTAATTTATGTCTGCATTCATATGCCATAGCTAAACTATGAAATAATCTACCAAATACTATCATCAGTATAGACAACCCCAAGATGGTTAAACTTAAACTAAAAAACTATCTCTACAGTTGTTGGATCTGCCATTGCTCAAGATGATATTTATTTTCCACACTCCTATGTCCTCTTGCCTCTCCTACTCATCCCCACCCCTTCGGTTATCACTATAAGCTGTTCCTTGCTCACCCCTCAAATCTTCAGCTTATAGTCTACAAAGTAACAAGAAATCTCCCTTCTCTCTTTTAGAAAAACACAACATAACTAAACTCAAAATCTCTTAGCAACACACCTCTCCTTTCTATTCATCTTTCACTTTACCTCCACTATTACCCATTAAACATTTAAAGTCTTAGTATTACTCTCCTCGTCATAGCCGTTTATTACATTATTTAAAAATGTCAAATTGCCATGTGCATTCTTTGCTTACCAAATACTGCTACATAACTCTATGAAATGAAGTCTTGAATTTATGTTCTCTAATGTACTGCTACCAAATCTATGACATGAAGTCTGTAATATGCTGTTGTACTATGATGACATATTTACTGTATTTGTCTTAAATTACTAGTATATGAACTTTTGTATGATATATTTACTACTATTATATGTTACTCTTTAGAGCTTTTCTCCCTGGGCCTCTTCTGAAAATGGGTTTCTGACCCATTTGGACTTTCCCAGCCACCAAATGTCAATAAATAAATTATTTATTTATTTGCATTTGTTTATCGGGATAATCCACTGGGCTGTTAAGAGTCCATTTTCAGTGGAGGTCCAGGAAGAAAAACTCCACAACAACATGAACATGGAGATGAATATATACAATGTGAATACATTTCAAGAGTATGTATAACAAAGGAAAAATAGTTAACAATTAATTGAATTAATGATAAAACAAAAACTGACAAATAGAGAACAACTAAATTAGGAAGGTTAACATTACATAAATCTTTCTGGCACTAGAATAGTGAGGTTTTCACCTGACATTATTAGATAGTAGATATGAAAACATCAGTGTCATCATTAAGCAAGGCAGTTAGTTTTAGAAAGTTGTAGACTTGGTGCAAGTGCAATTCCATATAGAAGAAGTATTGTGGAGAAGTTTTGAAAGAGGCAAGATTCTGACTAGTCCTAATAGTTAATGGTAGGGCATTCCAATTTTTGACTACAGAACAAGAGTAAAGAAGCTGACTATCTTGTAAGTTTGGTTTGTGTACCTGAAAAAGGTGCTGATTCTCAGATCTGAGAGGCCTCTTTGGAGGGTAGCAACTAAATATCAAACTAAGAGCAGGACAGTCTGATGGTTTAAAGATTATTTTGTGTGCTGTTGTTAATTGCAGGTAAGAGAGGTAGTGGGGTAGTTCTAGCCAGTTCAGAGAGAGTAGAGCCGTGCAATGATGAGTACAGTGTTTGGCGTTTGTAGCGAACTTGGTGTTTTTGTTATAACTTGTCTCCAGCTTAGCTTTTAGGGAGGATTGGAGGTTAGTAAGTAAAAGGGCACCATAGATCAGAAAGGGTAAGTGGAAGAAAGGGCTTGTTTTCTGGAGGGGCTGAGGACCTGTTTATGCATGTAGAGAATTCCTAGCTTTTGGTGAGTTTTGCTGATGCTGTGTTGTATGTGCAAGTGAAACTTCAAGTGTTCATCTATAAGTACTCCTAATAATTTTGAGTGGGTAACAACCTCAATTGTTGCGTTACTTTGAGAATATATAGTGAACTGAGCTTTGTTTAAGGGAGTTGTCTTGTTAGGGGTGAACAGTATGAGCTTGGTTTTGTTTGGGTTAAGGGATAGATGATTATTCTGCATCCAGGTCTCAGTGGAGTTAAAGACCATTTGAGTTATATGTTGAAGATCGGAAATGGAATCAGCAGAGCATATAATAGTCGTGTCTTCTGCGTACTGCATAAGAGATCCCTGACAGCGTGAAGAATGAAAACTATTAATGAAAATGCTGAATAGAAGGGATCCTAGTATAGAACCTTGGAGAACCCAGTCGAGGTGTTAAGATATGGAGAGAGGGAGTTTTGCCATTTAATAGCCTGTTCTATCTCCTAAGTAACTTGAGAAGCAGTTGAGTGAAAGGGGGGAAATACCAATCTTAGAGAGGTGGGTTTGAAGTAGAGGGTGAGGGACAGTATCAGATGTTTCTGAAAGGTCTAGAAATGGGGAGGAGAGAATTTTATCAGCGTCTTGGGTTCCATGCACTGGAAAGAATTATGATTGGGTCACCGATCATAACTTTATTATGTATTCGAGACATAGATGCCAAGAAATTCACCTCGAGAACAAATGTCTCAAAGACATAATAAACAGGTTATGATCGTTGAACTGAATATAATCCTGTAGTGCATAGAGTGCTGTGATTACACACCCGTATTGGGGAAAAAACAAGCTAGCTAAGTGCTACTCGAACACAAGATGCATTATTAACAGCACTTAGAAAGGTGTAAATGTTAAGCAATTTCTAAGTGCTGTTAATATTGTGTGTCATGCTAGGCACTAAATACTGACAATGTCAGCAACAAATGACAGCGGCAGAAGTAAAAACAGCTTTGATTCTGCTCTGTGTATGCCTGTCAACTATCCTTAAGTTCATTTTATATTTTGCCCTGTTTATTAAATGGGTTTAATTTTCTGGTAAACAACTGAGAATTACTGTGTCGCAATTCTTGTTCTTCAGAAAT
This sequence comes from Protopterus annectens, assembly GCF_019279795.1. Classification (NCBI taxonomy): domain Eukaryota; kingdom Metazoa; phylum Chordata; order Ceratodontiformes; family Protopteridae; genus Protopterus; species Protopterus annectens. The sequence goes on from NC_056735.1 coordinate 1,819,485,363, forward strand.
GCATACAGATGTAAACATTTACTTCTATTGATATTTTAAGTGAATCGGAGCTGTATTTAAAAACTCTCCTTGATTTTGATCCTTTGTCCTGCCCATTAATGGCAGACCTGATTGGTCTTCTACTACTGTCTGTTTGACAGTGTTCACTAAGGGCTTTACTGGTTCTCAAAACCACTATAACACTTTACGCTCTTGTTTCTGTAACAGTGGTACATGGAGCAGATAAAGCTCCATCCAGTCCAAAAACTTTGATTGGATTGCCAATCATAACTAGTAATTATATGTTCTCTAGGTGAACTTGGCATACATGTCTCTAACACATAGTAAAGTGGTTACGATCACAGACTCTATCATAATCCTCTTTATTGATGCTGATATGTAATCACTTCTGCTTCAATGTGAAGATATTCTTTGAACAGGTTACTGAGTGATAAAGACATAATTTAAGTTTTTGTAGAAGTCTTTTGTTATTTATTGAAACAAGATCACAAGGAAATGTGCATATGGTCTATGTATTTTTAAATACTGATGGTGGTGTTTTCTGAGATTTTTTAGATAGTTGACAGCAGCTATACTATGATTGTTAAATTTGCATGCAATATTATGGTCTGTTTCAGACCCCTCTCCATTTATAGTGTGGTTTTGCTATATTATTAGTGGCTGTCCACAAACATTGAGGTTTTTACCCTATAAGATATATGTCATTCCACCAGAGTTAGCTTCCTTTTTTTCCAATGTAAGTGGAAATTCCACACTTAGCTAGCAGTTGGTCATGCTGTGATCAGTGCTCTACTCCAGTAAAAATGTAACTAAATAAATAAATAAAATAAGATGCTAAATTTTAATTTCCTCTGAGGCAAGATGATAGTTCTGCTTTAAGATTTATAAATACAAAGCTTGAAGCCAAAGCACTTATCATAACTTTGATTGGCTCCGGTTACTTATTGCAGACCTGAGAATAGTTGCTTACTTGAAGGCCTGTGTACTAATATCTGTACTGGTAAAATGTAATGTAACAACTTTGAGGACTTCTTTTGCATAGTAATATCAGCCAATCTTTTAAATGCTACTAGACTATTCAAATGCTCTTTAGAGACAAGTTTAGAAAACATTTTAATGACTGGAAGCAAGATGGTTAGATGTGTTACTACTGAATTATCTAACATGAAGGTACATTGGGGCATTAGATTTAGATGTAAAAAAACTGCTATGATAGCCAGCTGTTGTTAATGCAGTATGGCACACTGAGTTATACAAGTACAACCAAAGAAACATGTAGCGTAGAATACTAAAATACCTGGGAAAGGGAGGTGAGTACAGAGACATACCTCTCTTAGCATACTTGCCACAGCATAATGCATAAATATTTGAATACATGGATATAACATGTCCATTGATAGTACTGTGAAAGGGTATCATGTTGCAGTGTAATTTATGGCCTAACAGCCCAGGCTGCCATGTGAACTATCCATCTATTTATATATCAATCTGTATATATATATATATATATATATATATATATATATATATATATATATGGTTCCTTATCAGAAGCCTGAAACACTATAAGCCTGAAAATCAAAATCCTGAAACCAAAAGCCTGAAAATTCAAAATCCCGAAAACCCAAAATCCTGAAACTCAAAATCCTGAAAACACAAAATGGACATATTGACGTCATTGTGGCTTTGCTATTGTTAGCCCTGTGGTGTTAGGTCATGCGTTGGGTTCAGGTAAGTGTGCGGTTGGTTTTCTGTTAGGGTTAGGGGTGGTTTAAGTGAGTTAGGGTTAGGGTGCAGGTTAGGCATGTATGCAGTAGTGACAAATATTGGAGTTAGGGGCGGTTTAAGTGAGTTAGGGTTAGGGCGCGGGTCAGGTGAGTGTGCGATAGTGACGGACCTTAGGGTTAGGGTCAGGGTCAGTTGGTAGATATTAGTGTCTTTATAGTGACATATTAGCATTATTTGTGTTTTCAGGATTTTGAGTTTCAGGATTTTGGGTTTTCAGGATTTTGAATTTTCAGGCTTATAGTGTTTCAGGCTTCTGATAGGGAACCATATATATATATATATATATATATATATATGTATGGATCTACTTCAAGTCATCAAAGATTCACAGCATCAAACATCAGATGATCGAAGTTCTAAAATATTGAACATTCTGAATGGAATTCACCATACAGGGCAGAACAGGAAATTTACTGATTTCCTTGCTGTAGTGTGATCAGAAATGGTATATTTAAGTAGCAGTGGGTGTGGAGGATGTACGGGGGATTTCCCCCCTGCAAAAATGTAAAAGAAGACATCTCTTTTTCAATATTTTATTATTTCATATTTAATGTTTCAGAACAATCATCTCATATTCAGTGTTCTGAAACTTTGATGATTTGAAATAGACCCATACATATATATATATATATATATATATATATATATATATATATATATATATATATATATATATATATATGTCTGCGAGTGTGTGTGTGTGTGTATATATATATATATATGTGTGTGTGTGTGTGTGTGTGTGCGTGTGTATACATGGATCTGGGACTGTCGAACAAAACTTCAACAATCCGAATCCAATATTACAGAACACAATTTAGTGAAAGCGCTTTCACCGAAAAAGTGCTTTCACTAAACTGTGTTAAATTTAAAAAAAAAAAAAAAAAAAAACATTAAATTAACATTTATGCAGGGGGACAAGCCCCCCTGCACCCCCCACAACCCTCTTACTTTAATATTCTCACTCCGAGTTCACACTACATTGGGGAAAAGGGAATTTTCCCTTATCCGCACCATAGTACGACCTCCACAACAGGCATACGAAAATGCTGCTTCAGTGAAAAGCATTTTTGCGTAAGTATGCCCAGCCATCAGTAATTCAGTGAAAAGTTTATTCTGGGATGAGTACGGATCCCGTATACATGTGTGTGTGTGTGTGTGTGTATCTATCTATCTATATATATATATATATATATATACACACACACACACACACACACACACACACACACACACACACACACACACACACACACCTTCTGAATCTTGAAATACTGACATGTCGAATTTCAATATTCTGAGACCAAAATAACAAAAGTGCAGTTGTTCAAAACTGCAGTTGTCAAATATTACATTGCCGCATCTGCTGTTGGTGTGGTGTGGTTTATTGTTGGTTGTGTGTTTTCACTTTAAAGTGTATTGGTGTTTGGGTAGTGACAATGATGGTCAATGTCTGGTGATGTTTGGAGATTCAGGTAGGTTTTTAGTATTTAAGAGTTATTGCTAGAAATGTGGTTTGTGTTAATTTTTTGGTGAGTTTTAGGAGTAGGTTAGGGTATGTAGGTTAGAGTGTGTGTGTGAAAGTATTGAAAGTGTTGGTTTTTGTAAATGTGTAGTGTGTGTTTTAGTGGGATATGTATGACAGTGTGCTGTGGGAGTTTAGGGCTCATAAAAGTAGGTTTGTTGTTTTTTTTCGTGTTAGTACAACCTTGGAATTGGTATATATAAGTAGTGGGGGTGTGGGGGATGCTTGTGTTGGTGTTATTTATTTTTAATTCTCTACTGTTTTTTTGTGTTAATTTTGGGGGAGTGTTGGGTGATTACTTTTATTTTGTTTTTTTGTTCATTATTTTAAGTTGTCGGTATTGTGGATTTTCGGTATTCTGGTCTTGAAATACTGAAATTCGACACTTCAGTATTTCGAGATTCAGAAGTGGACCCATATATATATATATATATATATATATATATATATATATATATATATATATATATATATATATATATATGGGTCTACTTTAATTTACCGAAAACGCAGTTGACCGACACGCAGAAGAGGGAGACAAAATGATCGACAGGTAAGTTTACCGACAAGGTGATGTGCCGAAATCGAGTTGACCAACACGCGGAAGAGGGAGACGAAATGACCGACACGTAAGTTTACCGGAAAGGTGATGTGACGACAGCGGATAGAGCGAGTAGGGTAACGTGTGAGCGCGTCTCGGTAAGTGTGCGATTTTGACGGAGTTAGGAGCGGTAAGGTAAGTGTGCGTTGTGGTGGGATTTTGAGTTAGGGTGTGGGATAGGTGAGTGTGTGGTAGTGTCGGAGGTAGGGAGATAGGGTTCGGGTAAGGTAAGTGTGTGATAGTGACGGAGTTTAGTTTAGGGTGGGTTAAGTGAGTTAGGGTGCAGGTAGGATGAGTGTGCGATAGTGTCGGACCTTAGGGTTAGGGGTGGGTTAAGTGAGTTAGTGTTAGGGTGCAGGTAGGGTAAGTGTGCGGTAGTGTCGGACCTTAGGGTTAGGGGTGGGTAAGTGAGTTAGGGTGCAGGTAGGGTGAGTGTGCGGTAGTGTCGGACCTTAGGGTTAGGGGTGGGTAAGTGAGTTAGGGTTAGGGTGCAGGTAGGGTGAGTGTGCGGTAGTGTCGGACCTTAGGGTTAGGGTTTGGGTTAGGGCTAGTGGCTATGTGATGTAGTGTAATGTGTTGTTTACGCTTAGTGTGTCGGTGTAATGGTGTTCGGTGTTTTGCATTGTCGGTTTTGTGTGTTGTCGGTTATCTGGTGTCGGTGGTTTGTGTGTCGGCAAACTGGCGTGTCGGTGTTCTAAAGTAGACCCATATATATATATATATATATATATATATATAAATATATATATATATATATATATATATATATATATATATATATAAAAACCATAGTATATGTCAGATCGCATATGCCATGTGTGCCCACTGATGATACATTAAAATTTGTTGCGCAGTACACAACATATTGTGATGTGTACCACTGCTTTTAACATATCTGCAGTTAGATCTTCAAATAATCAATCACCGTTTTCTGACCATCCATAATCTAGTCATCCTCAGCACATGGCACTGTCTCTTTCTCTCTCTCCCCCTACCTCCCATGAGCAACTGCTTTTTATATGGCTATGCACTTAACTGTTCCAGAACAAATGCTGTATTGTTATACTCTAAAATCCTGCATAAGCTATACATCATACCTTGAAAAATATGGCACCAGACAATTACAAACTTAGCATGTGCTTTAGAACTGTGTTATTGGTGTTCATCATATTAACTAACCACTGATCCATAGTGGCTGTAGGTAAAATAGGAGTTGCCTGAGGTCCAACTAATGGCCACATCAGTTTTACCCACCTGTGGTTGAGGCAAATTGCTAACCCACTGTAATGGCCAAGGCTGTTTGCTTAATTTTTTTATTTTTGTGGCTGAAAGAAGGATTTACCATGGGACCAACAGATTGTGCCACAGTCTAGCCAAATGGAAAGGGAAAACAAGCCGCAAATGCCAGTAAAAACAAGTCACATTTTTTACAGCCAAACACAGTAAAAAAACACTTTAAGGCATCTTGCCAGTCCCACAAAGTTAAATAAACAAAATATCTCCACAGAAAAAAATGTTTTTCAGTTACCTTAAACAACTTTTAATCTGACAAGAAAAACAGGATACTCCTATTTAAAACTACAGTACAATCTCATAACAATCCATTAAAACACAAACTCTTAGCTTTAAAATAACTTTCCTGAAGGGGAAAGTATCAATAATAAAATCTTTAACTGGAAGTTTTTCCCCGAAAGGGAACTTACCTGCCCCGCAAAGGAACAGCACAAGCCGACTGTTGATCCTGAAAAGCCTCAGAGGAGAGTTTTATACAGTTACAATAAAGCTGTGAAGGACTTGTTGCCCAGCTTATCTTTTTGTCAGCTTTGCTCAAGTTGTCTAACAGTTTGGGTGCAAAGAAGGTGCCCTGAAGTTGTGGAAGCTGGCCATCTGTTATATCCTTGGCAGGATATAACCCATATAGATAAGACTATTTCAGCAGTGATCATCCAAACATCTGCTGTTATAAGTTTACTTACACAACTGTAATTTGCATACATAAGTGTAGTGGTCACTTCACATGCCATCCAGGTAATGCATTATGTAAAAAGCAGTGGGAACCACACTGCATATTACACTTTGAAGATGCAGAACCAAACTCTGCACTCCTTATCTATATTTATCTTCTGCAAAGTACACATGAGCTGAATACTATGGCATAATCACATTTCAATGTGGGTAACATGTATGTGCTTCTGTGTACTGAGGTGATAGTGCAAACATTTGCCTTCTGGTAAGCAAGTGTTGCAAAACTGCACTGTGTATCACAAAGGTACACCAATATCAAGTAAAAGAAAAGCCTACTGAAACAAGGACCCAGACTCCTGGAATGTATTTCATTAAAAATGTGTAAAAATATAATTTGGCAGATGTGTGTGTTATTTAAATCTTATTATGAGCCTTATATGCTGTATTTATGCATAGTGCAGATAATTGCCAAATGCACAGTATTGAACTTTTCTGTGCTGTTACTGATTATTCCATGGCGAATGCATTTTATTTGCAGTTGCGTTCCTCACTTTTGGAATTTAGTACACAATCCCCAGCACACACCCTCGTGCACATGCGTGCGAGTGCACACACACACACACACACACACACACACACACACACACACACACACACACACACACACACACACACTGCACAATTATGGGCTATTCATGCTATCTCTGCACACCCAGGACACAGTAGATATCAGTACAGCTTATGCACTGCAGATGCATAGGAAGGGCACATGCTTCTTATGCTGCACCTGAGTAGATATATGATACCCCCCCTGCAGTAGACAATGTTGATTCAGGAAACCAAATGTGATTTTGACTGCTTTGCAGAAATCTCATGCTGACAGTACTGGTAGAATCTGCTACAATAATAGATGGCATCCAATCTACGTTGGATAATGACAATATTTCAGGGACCAGGACAGATGCTTCCAGCATTGGGACAGCTGATAAGGACACACCTTTTCTGCAGCATTTATGATGCAACATATTGTTTCCTTCCCTGCACGCCACAGGAACAGTCACCTACAGTCATGTGTTCCTCCTATGTTATGGAAAATAAATATCTGGAAGCAGAAGAAGCTTCAGGAATACCTGTGTCTTTCCCACAGTGTCTGTGAAGTGAAAGAAGACAAAGTCAATGTCACTGACTGCAGGTGGTGTACTATCACACCATATAGACAAACACTGTGTTAATTACCAGGAGGAGGCTAATCACGCACTAGGATGTAATGGAGACTGAACACCATCTGTCTGGTGTGGTGCGGTGCTGAACAACAAAGGAGGGTGAGGAGTAGCACAACAAAAATCCAGGCCTAGCGTAACACATCCATTAACCTATGGCTCTGTTGTAAGATTTATGTTTTAATGGTCAGTGTCAGCAGAGTTGTGTAGTATTATGTCATTCAGGCTAAGGCACAGTTTATATCCTGCAGACCTGGGTATGCATTTAATATGCCTCTATCACAAAGGTCATTCCTGCCTTTGACTGTTCAGTTGGCATGGTTATTAGTTACTGTGCTGTTACCTGCCATAGCTGCCTGTTTCAGTGCCTCTTTGCTGGAGCGGCTGCATCGCAAACCTAAGGGTTCTGCTACACACACACACACACACACACACACACACACACACACACACACACACACACACACACACATGCATAAGAAAGAATTCAAGTCTGGGCCACATTTGCTTTACCCTCCAGGGATAGGTTGCTTCTTCAAAAGCTGCATGGCAGAGCTGAAGATCAGCAGAATGGCATCACTAACTGGGAACACTATGCCTAAACATGCAAAAGTAATAAATGGAATATTGGAAATTGATGTAGCAAAATAAATAAATAAAGAGAATTTTTAAATTGATTTGCTGACATTAAAAAAATGTACCTTTGCAGTATGGCATGTGCTGTAAAAACTGCCGAACAGCATTTTCATTCTATCAGTGACGGTTTTTTTTGGTCTTTACTTACAAAGACAAACACTTTTGGAACTTGTCTTTTATTCATTTATTATTTTATTTATTTGTATTTGTTAACCAGAATTGAGCATTATCTCCATGGACCTCTTTCTCACTTAGCCCAGGAACTATGCCTGGTTAACTGTCTAGCTCAGAATCACACAGTTAGGCAATGGAAGCTGAGCTCTGTACCACAGGACCACAGGAAACAGCTTGTTAACAGCTCTTTAATCCTCTGCTCCAACTGCCAGACATCCATTGAAGTCTACAGTTGCACCTCACATTTTCCCTACTCTGATGACACTCAATGACACCAGCATAGGGAAAGCTTAAGGTGTGTCCATAGACTTCAGTGGGTGCACCACCATGCAGTGCTCTTCATACTATCCCAAAGGTGGCTTCACCAAGGGACAGACACAATTTATTTGGGATATTGTTTAATAAAACATATCTGAAGCTTTTTATTAAAATACAGCACAAAATTAAAAAAAAAATGACAAGTTGGAAAATGCATTGTAGCACTTAATTCATCAGATGCCAGAATACATATATGAATGGCAGCTAATCTGTTTAAAAATACCAATAACACTGCAGCTGCAGTCATTTTAATAGCAGTTGCACACACTGAGGTACAACTGATTACAAGTTCAAAACTGGCTTAAGATTCTACAACACATCACTATAATCTATGGAACAAAACCAAACCAATCAGTAACAACTTCACCAAGATGCAACACACTACATTGAGCCTTGAAAAAAATTGATTATGTTGCTATTGGACATTAACAGAGTTGTGCTTCTTTGCTCACCAATCAAGTTACTAGACTCTTTTAAGTATATCCTCCATGTGTCTCCTAAGTGGATACTTTCTATTGTAACGCAACACATAACTGGTTAGTTTGAGTCCTGATACTTTTTGAAATGCTGTTAGCCATAGCAATGGACAGGCTACAGAGTTAACTTTCAGAAAGAGTATCTGGAATGTTTACTGACTTTTGGTAGCTACAGTCCTCATTTGCTACACTTGACCTTTTCATTTAGCTATGACATCCAAGTCACACTTTTTAAATGAATGTCACCGTGTTCTGTGCTGATATTGTCACATATATCTTTCAAATGCTCTGGAGAAAACACTGCTAAGTTCATACTAGTCAGTATTTGTCCTTAAAATGTTTGTTTTGTCCGTTTTTCTTAATCATAAATTAATGGCCATATTTTTTAGGCCTACATTAATGGCCATATTTTTCTAACTGCCAAAGTAATATTAAAACCGATTATTCCATAACTGATAAATTGTAACTAGCTTGTAGAAAAAAGTTATCAATGTATTTTATTTTTTTTTCCTATATTTTTTAAATAGTGGAAACATGGGATTCATAAACATAGGAAACAGAAAATTGGCCTAGGGGTGCCACCTGTACTACTAACAGACAGAGAAAGCTGCTAAATGCTTTACCCATGCATGGGTCCCCTCAAATTATCTACAGACATTTATTCACATTAGAGTTACTATATAATTATGAACCATGGGATGGGTAAGGCCAATCTAAGACCAAATGTGATAGGTTAATTCGAGCTCTTAAAGGGGGAAAATTAGCTAGGCTTAACATTGCTTGCAAGGGCAGCTAGTCTAATGTTTACCTATGAACCTATAACATTTAAAAGGAAATATTATATAATAGAAAATGTTTTTGAATCAGTTTTGACACAATATAAAAAGCATAATTCATATGAAAAGACCTGTGACCCAGGTGACTCAAGTTCACTTAGCAGCTCAGGTACTTGCTGGTGCTGACTGGGAGTGTAACAAAATGAAGACGCATTATTGCCTGCCCACTTTTTCTAGGGAGGAGGCTCTGGGTTGATATGCTGGTGGGGGTGAGCCACTTCTGAAGCTCTGATGGAGCCTGGTGCTTGTACTGGTAGCTGGGCTGCATCAGTAGGCGGGTCAATGGGCATTGCTTCCCCTAGACCTCAGGACAGAGACATGCCAAGGGCCACACTTCATGCTCTACCCAGCGTAAGAATAAATATTCTCATGTATTAAGAGGCTAGGGTTCCCCTGTTTGATTCTCGGCTTGGCTAGGGAGTGCCTTCTGTGTGGAGTCTGCATGTCCTCCCCACGGTTGGGTAGTGTTCGAAAGACATGCGTGCGTAAATGGACGTGCCTTCGTTGAAGGTTGGGCGTCGAGCTAGCACCTCAGCGTTTCATAAAAATCTACTGCCAATTATTAGCGGACCGGAGTTCCGCTGTGGCAACCCCTTACTGAGAAAAAGCCGAAAGACAAACAACAACAACATTAAGAGGCTAGGTCTTAACAAATCAGCCACTCCTCTTCAAGCAACTGTGTCAGCTTCTTCTTCACTTCCTGTTTACTTACTTCCCTAACTAAACCCTGGGGGCTGATGATCCTGACCAGAAGGGATTAACCAGTAAATGGATAATAACAGGAGATTTAAGAGATGTAGTGCTTAAAGTAGACAAGACACCATGTTGCTGAGGATGAACAACCTGAATATATTTTTAAAAGGAATTATAAAAAATATGTACATTCAGTACCTACATTTTGATGAATTGCATGGAATTTGTACACAGGTGGGCTAGGAAGTTTGCCTTTGAAGATGTCTTCAAAAATTAATTAAATTAATTAATGTAATAGACTCAAATATAGAGGGTATTTTTCTATGATAGGTGAACACAGTGTATTCCATGATCCCAGTTAATGAAAATAAGCCACATTTATATATCAGTAGCTACTTCTGTTATACAGAAAAACTAGGAAATAGCAAATCATACTAGTGCTTTACATGTAAGGGTACAACACAGTGTTAGGGGTGCAGAGTGATATCCTGGTATATGGGAGACCACCATGAGCTAGTTAAGACAGCAGTTCATAATCATCCATTTGACCTCAATGTAATAAGATCTAAGGATGCAACACCTATATCACACAGATCAGCAATTGATTATTCTGGAGTGTACTGCTATTATACTTTCAGATCATGCTGCGTGTCTGCTCCATACAGTTACAATGAGACATGTCATTAAGAAGGAAAAGGGAGAAAATGTAACCAAAAAAATACTGAAGATATTGTAATACGGCCTTAAGGCCCACTTCTCAGTTAAGGATGTTTGTGGTGTGCTTTTGAAAGACAAGCCTGTAATAGTTTTGATGCAGATCAACATTTGAGATCTGCATGCAGCAAAAATATGAATGGTAAATGGCACATTTCAGACTGTTCTTATCAGTCACCTTTAGCTGTTCACTATTTGTGCAGCTGTCTTAGGTTGAGGAATTTGTCAGATGAGACCAGTATGGCATGCATTTATGACAAGGAAGACTGAAGCAGCATGTACAACTAGATTAAGATGTCTCTGTTAGTAGATAAAATTAACATCACCCTGTCACCCAGATGCATTGTACATGACTTGAACAAAACTAAACAGCTGTCTAGGAATGGACATTTCATTTCATCACTTGGGGCAAATTATTTGGAGATGTATACAGAAGGCCGAAGGCCAGTATCACACATTACTGAAGTGTCAGTAGAGTTGTATGCAATGGTTTAGATGTGAGTCACTAAAAAAAAAAAGCAAACTAATCTCGTTTGCTCAGAATCAGCTTACCTGAAGTAGTGCATTCAAAAACAGTAAAATAATTCATGGGGGAAACATGAGGCAAGCTCTTAAGACAGATGTGATTAAAAGAAGAAAAAATGCACTTTTGACTAAGTAGTGTTTCTGTCAAATCTAAGAGTATTGCAGTGATAACAAACTATGGGTCTCTAGCAAATACATAGCTTGAATAAATGACAACAATGTGAATATGAAGGCTAAGCAGAAAATTTATAAGCTTTTCCATCTGAAAGCCTTTAATGCCTTCCACAAACTAGTAGTATGAAATAACACTGATCTTTCCAAGATGCCACTTGTACAACAGAAGCCTATTCACTGAGCTAAGAAAAGTAATTCATGGAAATATGTTATTCACTGGGCTAAAAAAAAAGTCTTTCATGTAAATATGTCATCTGTTTGTAAGGTCATACTACTAACAAAAGAAGGATTATAGCTTACAAAAGATGATTACATCCCACAGTAAACACCCAATACTTGATAAGAGTAAAATGCAATTAAGGAACATTTCCACCCACTTCCCACTCCTTGCAAGTTTCTTCAGTCCACTTCACTTACTCCTTGTTTAACCTTAAATAGGGAATAAATAACATGTATATGAAAACGAAAAAGAAGCGATGTGTTACTCACTGGAAAAGCTTCAATGAAGTACAGTTTTTACTTAAATACTATTACTAATGTGCATATTTGCCAATACACCACAATGAAGACATTACTTAATCTCTCAATACTTAACAGAGCATATGTTTCCTGAGGTTCAATTCTCAGACTTGTAAAGTCCTACCGCTGGAAAAAAATTAATACCATTGCTCAGTACAGGACAACAGGCAATACTGGTAATAAATAGCTGTTCTGTAAAGGTACTGTGAAGTATGTAGGAAGATTTCAAAATGTGGTAAAAATGTCGACAATGTTAGTGGAATTGTGAGGTATAAGAGAAGGCAGCACTGTCAACAGAAGACAGAAGGAGCTAAGACTTTATAACACTTGTCAGTCTCTGTCTGACCATTCCCAGTCCATATTTATGCATCCTGTTCCTTTTTCAAGCCACATCGTCGTAAGACAGGTATGATAAACCTGAGAACAGCAGTCAGTGTGTGGTAGTGTAGCTAGGACAAATCCTGCAAGGACACATTTTAGCAGCTTGGTCTGGGATATATTTGATATATTTAAACCATTATCTATGTGTTAGGGAAACTGGAAGGTTATTCTCCTTATTGAAAAGGTAGGTAGCAGTTTGGAATATGGTGTTATATAAGACAGTGGTCATCATCTGTTAACTAGTATTGCAGGGAGGCATGTTTTGTTTTTCTCCCTCTTTATCTCTCTGCTAACCCCTCAGAGCTGATGATAGTAATTTTCTAAAGATATCTTGCTATGTATTATTTATCAGGTCTTGTTCATCATTTTTTTATTGTCGCACATCTTATGTCATGACAGATCTTTCAAGTCTGTTAGTTTATTTATTGCTACTGACAACTGATTTTACAGTCTACTGCAGTTTTCTTTTCCTTGTGTGTGTGTGTGTGTGTGTGTGTGTGTGTGTGTGTGTGTGTGTGTGTGTGTGTGTGTGTGTGTGTGTTTTATACAAAAGCATAGTAAACCTTAAAGGGATTCATTTATTACAATAGAAACAAGAATATGCTGGTAAAGAAAGATTCACAGTAAGTTTTACAGTATGAAAATACAAATTTGATTAACAAAAACATCAGACTGGCAATACTGCTGTATGATGAGGTAGTGAAACTAGGTGGTTCATTAATATATTCCTTTTCTGATACTCACTGTTTCCTGTTCCAAGTCTGTGGAAAACCAGAAACTGTCCCAGCACCCAGTGGTCAGAAGGTAGAGACCCTTCCTAAATGAGAAATCAGTATATTGCAGGATATGCACATAGACTCAGACTCACACTGACCCCACATCTATGGGCAAGATAGAGAATTCTGTTTCACTTATCTGCCTGTTTTTAGGATATGAGAGAAAGTGAAATGCCTGGTAAAAACCTGCACCCCAAATGAGCTATCAAGTCCTAAAGCATTCACAAACAACTGGCAATACAACCCCAAGCTCCCTTAAAAGATAGCCTACACAGCATTTAAATAGTGGCTTTATAATAGGCCCAAGCCCCCTCCACACCCCTTTCTTAAATATAATATATGAGGGAAAGCAAAAAACATCCTGAAAGGGTTAACAGAGGAAACACAAAGACATTTCACAAGTGCAGTTCATATAATCATAAACGCCACTGAGAAAGAGCAATGCTCAAACAGATATGCACTGAGAAAATCTAAATAAACACATGGTCAGAAGTATGACATGCAGATTCCACACAGAAGGTAGCATAGTCAGGAGCCAAACTGAAGGACAAAGGACTGTAAATCCGTAGTGTCTTATGAAAACATAAGTAGTATCTGAGGTCTGGTTGATCACAGTATGTTTAACACTAAAGGTTTACCAAAGACAATAGTAAGGGACTGAAATGGAAATCAGGGGGCTTACAGTATGTAAATAGTTACATATCTGGGCATTTTCTTACATTCTAAATATGATAAAAATGAATGTACATTTATGAATGTGTGTGTTTATTTATTAAAGATCGATAACCAGGGCCAGGGCACTTTTTCTGCTAATCCTTGTTATATAATTGTTTCAGTCTTATAAATAGATCCACATAAATATTTAAATATTGATAAAATGCAGTCATAAATACCCCCAAGGAAGAAAGCTGCATTTCATGTATAGCTAAGCAGAAATGGGTTATTTGTTCAGGCATTTGCATACAGTGAGGAGGTGGTTGAGAAGTTTATGCTGAAATGGTAAAATAGTGGTATGGACCTGACATCCAGTGTAGTGGCTTCCATACATTACTCTAACAAAATAATGTTGATAAAGCAATCTTATTCATTCATGCCATTCAAATCGACACACAGATCCTCGTAGCCTATTGTCGGATTCAACCAACAACTTCAATGCTCAAGCGTTGGGTCCCTTAAGGATTTTCTCTCCCATAATGCATCTGTTCCCCTAACTATCACAGGTCTTATTTGCAGCCTTCGCAACTAGATGTGTTCAACAAGTGCAGCTAAGTGTTCCACCACTGCCTTTTTTTAGCAAATGTAGTTGAAAAATTTGGTAGTCTAAAGTCTTCTTTATCTCTTTGTGGCGTGTGTTATATATTTAGTGTCCTTTTCTCTCACAATCCTGCCTTTTCCTTCAGAGAACGTCTATTGTTGTGTGCTTATTAACTAGTTTAGTATTAGAGTATTATAGAATTAAAAGAAAAATAGAAATTAAGAGATTAAGAAGTTTTTTTGTTTTTTGTTTCCTTTACTCTTATACTCCTACCTTCCTTATAGGAACTAGTGCATTCTATTTTTTTTCCAGAACTTTCCTTGATAAATTGAAAATGAGTAAAAATAAAATAAAAATACCTGTAATACATTGAAGTAGTTGTGTATGTATTTTAGTGTGGTATGCTATTTTTTTTTCTTTTTGCCATGGAAAAACAAACAAGCTTTAAAAAATGCTCTATGTGGTTCTGCCTAAGCGTTTCATACTTGGCAGTGGACTGCATAATTTCTAAAGGGTGTGGCTCCAGAATGTTGTCCGACCACAGAAATAAATTGATCCTCAGGGTTTAAGACAAATAAGCATTCAGTAAAACCACCAAAGGTTAAGGACTCTGATCCAAAGAAAAGACCTTTGGATCTGACATCCTCATCCACAACTCCAGATAAAACTAGGTTGGAGGATTGTTTGGCATGCACATTGACTTACACCCTCACCTGAATCCAATTCCTTGGATCCTACTGTTCTCCAAGATTCACCTGTTAAAGAATCTGCTATGGTAAGGATTGAGCAGTGCCCTACCTTCAGACCATCCTCAGCTTTGTCAGATAAATCCTTTATGTTCTACAAGAGTACTTCTGAAGCAAACTTGAACCACCTGATGCAGAAGATGTTCATATGACATCCGTCCAGCTTACAAAGTTTCAGGACACCTTCCACATGAATAAACTGTCAAGCAGCTCGAGCTGAGCTGACTAAAAGACATGTTTGGGTGCCAACTCATTTAGAGCTCCTCCGTGGTTTTGTGTATTGACTGTCAGCTTGTGCTTTTCCTTTCATGGACAGATAAGTTCCCAGAGGGTAAGAAACTTCCATTCAATCATTTTTGTTTATAATTAATACTTTCCTCTTCAGGAAATTTTTAAAGCTATGAGTTTGTGTTTTAAAGGACTGTCATGAAACTGTACTGAACTTTTAAACAAGAACATTTTCCCTCTCAGTTTAAAAGTTGTTTAAAGTAACTGAAAACCATGTTTCTGTGGAGAAATTGTGTTTATTTTTCTTTGTGGGAGTGGAAAAGTGTTTTAAACTTTTTTTTTTTTTTTTTTACTTGTTTTGTCTCTTAAAAATGACACTTAAAGACTTTTAGTTTTTACAGGTGTTTGCTGCTTGTTTTCCTCTGGAAAGAGGACCATTTTCAGCTTGGCCATGGAACAATCTGTCAGTCCCATGATTGTTCCTTCTTCCAGTCACAAAAAGGAAAAGTTGAGCAAGCATCTTTGCCATCACAGCAGGCTAGCAATTTGCCTCAGCTACTGGTTGGTGACTGTCATACCTATTAATTGTACCTCACATCCCTCTGGTGTAGCACCTAGAGCCACTTTGGTCCAGGGGTTAGCCACATCCTCTGCAGCTGTTGGGGCCCCTTCAATGGGCAAGGGAAAGCCACTCTTGTTGGCCTTGGGAGCCGGAACAAGGAAGGCTTCACTGTTTTGTCAGAATGTTGTGCCTATCCATGGGGAAGCTGCTGCCATTAATGACACTGTTGGTCCCATTTTTCCTGTCAAAAGAAACAGAAAACTAAGTATGTATTGACTCCTCCTCAAATTTCCTTAGTCAGGAGTGATTTACTGTGTCTGGCTCAAGGTTTAGTTCAGGCTATTAATCTTTCTCTTAAAGTAGTTTCTGGTAAAAGAAAGAAGGATACCTATTTTCCTGAAGAGACTCAAGATTCTGAATCAGGACAGAAAGATGAAGGGACAGATAAAGGGTTTTCTACTCAGATTTTTGATTCAGACAAAGAGAAGAGCTCAGTTTCTGATTGTCTGTGTGTGTGTGTGTGTGGGGGGGGGGTTCTCTTTCTCTGAAGCTATTTATAGAACATGCCAGTGTTTTCAGTAGGAAAACACTGAAGTTTCTCAGTCCCTCAGAAAATACTATATGTTGTTAAAAGCAATTTCCTGAACCTTTTTTTCAAACACTTATCTGGACATTCCCAAGTTCAAAATGTTGACGCTACAACAGCTTTTACCTCTGCTGGGCAAGGATCACTGGATGGTAACTTTAGATCTCAAGGAAGCTTACCTTCATGTGCCTATCAGACTAAGTTGCAGAAAGTATCTGCGCCGAGCTGGAAATTCTCATTATCAGTTCCCTCTGCATTGCCCTTTGGCTTATCTACTGCGCCCAGAGTATTCACAAAGGTTCTGGCTCCAGTGATAGCTTACTTCAGGCTAAAAGGAATTCAAATCTATCCTTACTTGGACGATTGCCTGATTCTGGCTCAAGAAAAGGAAGACCTTCTACAGCATTTGGAATATGTCATAGCAGTGCTAAGATGCCTAGGGTATTCTGTGAACGAAATAAAGTCCAGTCTAGTACCCTCTCAAGACATGTGCTTTCTGGGTGTGAGACTGAATACAGCAGCCCAGATGGCCTTTTTAACCCCGGACAAACAAAAGAATCTTTCCAGTTACTTCCATCAACTATCTCTTCAGTCCGGGCTGACTGCAAGGACAGTCCTTCAAGCCTTAGGGTTCATGGCATCTTGTATTCTGGTGCTTCCCAATGCCAAACTGCATATGAGGAAGCTACAATGGTATCTCAAAAATGTCAAAACAAACTATTTCTAGGTGGATTGGGTTTTGCATTGCATTTTGTTATTCCCATCATGGCAAGGAGATTCCAGCTGGGATTAGGCCTCATTCCACTAGGGCTACTGCCACTTCAACAGCTTTTAAGGGGTGGCAACTAAGGATATTTTGGAGGCAGCTACTTGGAGTTCAGTGCATACTTTCTCTAAGCATTACCACCTTCCTCTCTACTCTAAGTCTAGGGCTGGTTTTGCCACAGCTATTTTGCAAGGCATGTTATCAGCTCCTGCTTCCTTATGATTTGCCAGCCACCCTTACCTCTGCTTTGGGATTCTACCCAATAGTTAGGACTGCAGCAATGTGGAATGAAGAACATAGTACAGTTTTGTACCTACCATAAATGTAGATGTTCGAGATCCACATTGCTGCAGTCCAATTCTCCCTCCTTCCTCTGTGTTTAGGGTGGTTGTGTAGGTGAGGTTATATTCTGCTGATTTTGTATATTTTGTATATATATATATTTTTTGGTGCAGATATGTTGGGAGTTTTTGGTTTTGGCCTTATCTTTCAGGGTCTTCTGACATCTGGGGCAAGAAGACTGAGGATATGGCGTCGGTCATGCGCATTAGTACCCTGACGCACTCGATCAGTCTAATGCGCCCTGACCGACGTCAGCCATATACTTTGGTATTCGGGCCGACTGGACAGCGGACTACCCAATAGTTAGGACTGCAGCAATGTGGATCCTCGAACATCTACATTTATGGTAGGTACAAAACTGTACTTTTCCTGTTCCAAGTCTGTGGAAAACCAGAAACTGTCCCAGCACCCAGTGGTCAGAAGGTAGAGACCCTTCCTAAATGAGAAATCAGTATATTGCAGGATATGCACATAGACTCAGACTCACACTGACCCCACATCTATGGGCAAGATAGAGAATTCTGTTTCACTTATCTGCCTGTTTTTAGGATATGAGAGAAAGTGAAATGCCTGGTAAAAACCTGCACCCCAAATGAGCTATCAAGTCCTAAAGCATTCACAAACAACTGGCAATACAACCCCAAGCTCCCTTAAAAGATAGCCTACACAGCATTTAAATAGTGGCTTTATAATAGGCCCAAGCCCCCTCCACACCCCCTTTCTTAAATATAATATATGAGGGAAAGCAAAAAACATCCTGAAAGGGTTAACAGAGGAAACACAAAGACATTTCACAAGTGCAGTTCATATAATCATAAACGCCACTGAGAAAGAGCAATGCTCAAACAGATATGCACTGAGAAAATCTAAATAAACACATGGTCAGAAGTATGACATGCAGATTCCACACAGAAGGTAGCATAGTCAGGAGCCAAACTGAAGGACAAAGGACTGTAAATCCGTAGTGTCTTATGAAAACATAAGTAGTATCTGAGGTCTGGTTGATCACAGTATGTTTAACACTAAAGGTTTACCAAAGACAATAGTAAGGGACTGAAATGGAAATCAGGGGGCTTACAGTATGTAAATAGTTACATATCTGGGCATTTTCTTACATTCTAAATATGATAAAAATGAATGTACATTTATGAATGTGTGTGTTTATTTATTAAAGATCGATAACCAGGGCCAGGGCACTTTTTCTGCTAATCCTTGTTATATAATTGTTTCAGTCTTATAAATAGATCCACATAAATATTTAAATATTGATAAAATGCAGTCATAAATACCCCCAAGGAAGAAAGCTGCATTTCATGTATAGCTAAGCAGAAATGGGTTATTTGTTCAGGCATTTGCATACAGTGAGGAGGTGGTTGAGAAGTTTATGCTGAAATGGTAAAATAGTGGTATGGACCTGACATCCAGTGTAGTGGCTTCCATACATTACTCTAACAAAATAATGTTGATAAAGCAATCTTATTCATTCATGCCATTCAAATCGACACACAGATCCTTGTAGCCTATTGTCGGATTCAACCAACAACTTCAATGCTCAAGCGTTGGGTCCCTTAAGGATTTTCTCTCCCATAATGCATCTGTTCCCCTAACTATCACAGGTCTTATTTGCAGCCTTCGCAACTAGATGTGTTCAACAAGTGCAGCTAAGTGTTCCACCACTGCCTTTTTTTAGCAAATGTAGTTGAAAAATTTGGTAGTCTAAAGTCTTCTTTATCTCTTTGTGGCGTGTGTTATATATTTAGTGTCCTTTTCTCTCACAATCCTGCCTTTTCCTTCAGGGAACGTCTATTGTTGTGTGCTTATTAACTAGTTTAGTATTAGAGTATTATAGAATTAAAAGAAAAATAGAAATTAAGAGATTAAGAAGTTTTTTTGTTTTTTGTTTCCTTTACTCTTATACTCCTACCTTCCTTATAGGAACTAGTGCATTCTATTTTTTTTCCAGAACTTTCCTTGATAAATTGAAAATGAGTAAAAATAAAATAAAAATACCTGTAATACATTGAAGTAGTTGTGTATGTATTTTAGTGTGGTATGCTATTTTTTTTTCTTTTTGCCATGGAAAACAAACAAGCTTTAAAAAATGCTCTATGTGGTTCTGCCTAAGCGTTTCATACTTGGCAGTGGACTGCATAATTTCTAAAGGGTGTGGCTCCAGAATGTTGTCCGACCACAGAAATAAATTGATCCTCAGGGTTTAAGACAAATAAGCATTCAGTAAAACCACCAAAGGTTAAGGACTCTGATCCAAAGAAAGACCTTTGGATCTGACATCCTCATCCACAACTCCAGATAAAACTAGGTTGGAGGATTGTTTGGCATGCACATTGACTTACACCTCACCTGAATCCAATTCCTTGGATCCTACTGTTCTCCAAGATTCACCTGTTAAAGAATCTGCTATGGTAAGGATTGAGCAGTGCCCTACCTTCAGACCATCCTCAGCTTTGTCAGATAAATCCTTTATGTTCTACAAGAGTACTTCTGAAGCAAACTTGAACCACCTGATGCAGAAGATGTTCATATGACATCCGTCCAGCTTACAAAGTTTCAGGACACCTTCCACATGAATAAACTGTCAAGCAGCTCGAGCTGAGCTGACTAAAAGACATGTTTGGGTGCCAACTCATTTAGAGCTCCTCCGTGGTTTTGTGTATTGACTGTCAGCTTGTGCTTTTCCTTTCATGGACAGATAAGTTCCCAGAGGGTAAGAAACTTCCATTCAATCATTTTTGTTTATAATTAATACTTTCCTCTTCAGGAAATTTTTTTAAAGCTATGAGTTTGTGTTTTAAAGGACTGTCATGAAACTGTACTGAACTTTTAAACAAGAACATTTTCCCTCTCAGTTTAAAAGTTGTTTAAAGTAACTGAAAACCATTTTTCTGTGGAGAAATTGTGTTTATTTTTCTTTGTGGGAGTGGAAAAGTGTTTTAAACTTTTTTTTTTTTTTTTTTACTTGTTTTGTCTCTTAAAAATGACACTTAAAGACTTTTAGTTTTTACAGGTGTTTGCTGCTTGTTTTCCTCTGGAAAGAGGACCATTTTCAGCTTGGCCATGGAACAATCTGTCAGTCCCATGATTGTTCCTTCTTCCAGTCACAAAAAGGAAAAGTTGAGCAAGCATCTTTTGCCATCACAGCAGGCTAGCAATTTGCCTCAGCTACTGGTTGGTGACTGTCATACCTATTAATTGTACCTCACATCCCTCTGGTGTAGCACCTAGAGCCACTTTGGTCCAGGGGTTAGCCACATCCTCTGCAGCTGTTGGGGCCCCTTCAATGGGCAAGGGAAAGCCACTCTTGTTGGCCTTGGGAGCCAGAACAAGGAAGGCTTCACTGTTTTGTCAGAATGTTGTGCCTATCCATGGGGAAGCTGCTGCCATTAATGACACTGTTGGTCCCATTTTTCCTGTCAAAAAGAAACAGAAAACTAAGTATGTATTGACTCCTCCTCAAATTTCCTTAGTCAGGAGTGATTTACTGTGTCTGGCTCAAGGTTTAGTTCAGGCTATTAATCTTTCTCTTAAAGTAGTTTCTGGTAAAAGAAAGAAGGATACCTATTTTCCTGAAGAGACTCAAGATTCTGAATCAGGACAGAAAGATGAAGGGACAGATAAAGGGTTTTCTACTCAGATTTTTGATTCAGACAAAGAGAAGAGCTCAGTTTCTGATTGTCTGTGTGTGTGTGTGTGTGTGGGGGGGGGGGGGTTCTCTTTCTCTGAAGCTATTTATAGAACATGCCAGTGTTTTCAGTAGGAAAACGCTGAAGTTTCTCAGTCCCTCAGAAAATACTATATGTTGTTAAAAAAGCAATTTCCTGAACCTGCACCTATTCCTCCAGTTCTGCCATCTCTTGGGGGATGTGTGTGTTACTGTCTTCAGTCTTTCTAATAGTCAGTCTGCTGCCCCTAAAAAGGCAGATATAAAGTTACTCTTTCTTTTAATTTTTTATACACTCTTCCCAAACCTGATCCAGATGCTATAGCTTTTTTAAATTCCTCTGCTGCTAAACACTTAGTTAATTCTAATCCTATTCTTTCTGATAAGGATGGGAAGATTATTAATAAGTATGGGGAGAAAAAGTGTATGCTTCTTCAACTTTGATTTTTAGAATTTTGATTTGTCCGGCTCATATGTTAAGGTTTTTTATGACAAATTCTGAAATTATGAGGTACACCTGTTTTGTCTTGTGAAGAAAAATCGTCTTTAAATAACTTCACTACACACGTCACTACTCATTGTTTGCAGTGTGCATATGACTCTGTTGATACTTCTTCCAGGGCTATTGCCACTGGTACTTTTATGAGGAAATTTGCATGGCTACATTCTCAAAACCTCTCAGATTATGTTAAAAATGAGACTATAAATTCTTCCTTGGATATAGATTTAGTGTTTGTCCCCTCTGCTGTAGAGGTGATCAAAAATTGTGATGAAAGGTGCAAGATGATACAGGGGAATCTCAAGATTTTTCAGCCCTCCTTTGTCAAACTGGCCAAGGAGTAATAGCCTGAACTAAACCTTTAGCCAGACCCAGTAAACCACTCCTGACTAAAGACATTTGAGAAGGAGTCAATATATATACTTAGTTTTCTGTTTCTTTTTGACAGGAAAAGTTGGACCAACAGTGTCATTAATGGGAGCAGCTTTATCTCCTCATCCAATTTTGGCAAAAAATGGAGTAAACAGTCTCAATAAAATTAAGAAAAGCAGATATTTAAGAAGAAATGGCAAGGAGATTCCAAAAAGAAGTTTTGAACCTCTCAAAACCAAGGACAGACCAACAAGTCTGAATGACTAGTAATAGGTTCATAGGTTCAGGCTACACTAACTGCTCTGAAGGGCCATTTTAAGCCTAGCCAATAACCTGAGATCAGTATCAAACCCTGTACATTGTATCTGTGAAGTGAACAACATAACCATTATGCTAACCCCACCCTCCCCAAAAGTTTTCAGTCACTTTAAACAACTTCTTAGAATCATAGGTTTGTACTAGGCTAACAGTCCTTGTGGGCCATTTAAGCTTAGCCAGTTGTTCCATCTGAGAATCAAACCCTGCTTTTTTGGTTTGTAATGCAGGCACCTTAACCATTATGCCAACCCCCAAACCTTTTTCCAGAGACCTTGTGACCCCTTCCCACCCTGACCCATTTTTTTTCTTCCAGAAAGTCTGAGTTTCCAATTTCTCTTTGGTAACAGATTGTTTCAAACAAATGTGTTCTGAAAATTATTAATCAAAGTTATGGATGGTAGTGTGAGGAAAGTCCTGCTTTCCAGGCAGACATTTCTCATCCTCCAGATCAAACTGTTGTGTTTCCACCAGTTCTTCATTACGTGCTGTCCCAAAGAGTGTTAGAGCCAGTTCCTCCTTCCCAGCTGGGGAAGGGTTTTTATTCAAGGATTTCCACGGTGCCAAAGAAAGAAAATATGTGCTGACCAGTTCTGTATCTTTCTTTCCTAAACTTATTTGTGATGGTGCCCAATTCAAAATGATGTCACTTCTCAACCTGTTACCTCTTCTTCCTCTTTCAAGTTTGCTGGTAACACTAGTATTAAAAGATGCATATCATCACATTCCTATACATCCAGACTTTAGACGTTTTGTAAGGTTTTGTGTGTCTGGATTACATTATCAGTTCTCTGTCTTACTCTTTGGACTACCCACTGCACCAAGAATGCTCACTAAGTGTGTAGCTGCAGTTATAGTTCATTGCAGGCTACAGTGTGTCCACATTTTTTCTATATTTAGATGACTTGCTTATCTTTTCAGAGTCTTTTTCAGAGTGTCAACAGTCTCTCTGTTAGGTGAGAGGTGTCTTACACAAGCTGGGATTCTAAGAGAACATTCAAATGTCTTTCTTGACTCCTTCACACAGGATTATATTCCCTGGTTGTCAACTAAACTTTTCAGTTCAAAGAGCTTTTCTTCCACAGGAAAAATGGATCTTTGTTTAACTCTATTTCTAAGGTTTTTCCAGACAGACTTCAGTCACTGCAAGGGAATACCTCAAGATTTTTGGATTCCATGGCATCTGTGAATCTCACAATACCCCTAGAATGATTCCATATGAGAATGATAGCGGTATCTGAAATCTGTTTGTTCCCAGCATTAGCACCATTTATCTTTTCAAATCTCAGTGCTGGGGTTTGTCAGAAGGGAAATATTTTGGTGTAGACAACAGATACCTTTACATTCATGTCTCCCTTTCTCCCTCCCTGCTCCAAAGCAGTCAGTCAGCACAGATGCTATGAACTTTGTTGTGGAGCAGTTTTAGAAAGGACAAAAGTGCAGAGGTATGGGACACCAAGGGCAGATGCAAGCACATAAATATTAAGGAGACACTTGCCCTGATCAAGGCACTCAACTTTCTGAACCATCTTTGGTCCAGCAGAGCCACTGAAGTGATCCCCGGGGTAAACTTTCTGTTTCCCATCCACTCGTCAAAGTTCCTCTTGAAGAGTGTTAGTGAGGAGCTCTGCCTAATGTAGATTGGAATCTTGTTCCAAACCATGGGAAGTCTCTGGGACAGGAATCTATCCCTCCAGCAAGTCCTATTTATTGTTGTGGTGAGGTTTAGATTCCTATAGCATGTGGCTTGAGGGGATATGGTTTTCTTTGGGTGGAGCATGTCCATCAATTCTGGGTTAGACATGGCCTTGTATGTCAGGCAGAGATCACCTCTGAGTAGGGGGTATGCAACCGAGTACAGCTGGATTTCTTCAGTCGAGCTGCATAGGTCATCTGTTTGAGGCCAGTGATCCTCTTGGTGAGGTACTTCTGTGATCTTTCCAGCTGTTGCAGGTGTCTTGTAAGGTACATCCTAAATGGGGCATTGTACTCTATGATGGGTCTGATGAGTGATGAGTAGAGGGGCATAATGATCTCTTTTGATCTGGATGCGAACCCTTTTGTGATTAGGTGGGCCACATAGAAGGATCTCCTAATCACTTTGGCAATGTGATTATCAAAGGAGAGATTACTATCTACTTGGGTCCCCAGACCCCTTATTACTTCTTCTGTATTTAGGGGACCACCACCTATGTGGTAGTTTGTGGGTACTTTGTTTTTTCAAAAGGGGATGACTATGCACTTTTGGCATTTAGCTGGAGGCCATGATTTTGACACCATGTATCGGTCTCAGTGAGACCCTTTTGGAGGATGTCTGTGTCAGCCGGAGAGTCAGTTGTAGCCCCTAGTTTGCAGTCGTCTGCAAACTTGGTCAGCCATAGTCCTCCTATGCTTGCCTGTACCTCTGAGAAGTATATGCCGAACAGGAGGGGTCCTAGGACTGAGCCCTGGGGAACGCCACTTGTAACCAGTTTAGAGTCGGACCTAGCTCCTGCAATTCTCACCATGTGGGTTCTGTCCATGAGCCAGTTGGCAACCCATCTTGTGACATAGGGGTTTATGTTCAGGCTGGTGAACTTGTCTATAGTACTAGAATGGGGAATGGTGTCAAAGGCCTTTGCGACGTCTAGGTAGGCTGTGTGTACCACCTTTCCCTCGTCTATAGCCTTGGTAACTGTCTCAAAGAAGTCCACCAGGTTTAGGAGTCATGATCTGCCCTTAACAAAGCCAAACTGGGTAGGACCCAGTGTTTGGAGGTTCCCAATGTCTCTGTTAATGAATTCCATGGTGATGCGCTCCATAGCCTTGCAGACCAAGCTAGTCAGGCTTACAGGGCGATAGTATCCCAGGCAATATGTCTCCTGTCTTCTTTCCTGAACCTAAAAACGAGGGAGAAAGTATCCTCCATACCTTGGATGTCCACAGACAACTCAGGTACTATCTTGACAAAACAAAATTTTTCAGATCTTCAGATCAATTTTTCTTTTTTTGTGAAGGTAAGAGAAAAGGATAACCTATGTCAAAACAGGCTATTTCCAAATGGTTGTCTAAAGCTATTATCTTTTTATCCAGTGCTGTTTGTTTTCATCCAGTTCAACTGAGAGTATGCAGATCCGACAGGATCTTATCTTGGCACTGATTAGGAAGATCTTGCTTCAGAGCTCTAATTGCTCCCCTAACCATAACTTCCAGTGCTCCACGTAATCCCTCAGATCTCATTTACCATGGAAGGTTTCGGTCATGTATTCAAGTGGTCTGTTAAACTTTGTTCTTCATTGAAAGAAATTATATCCCTTCCTTGCTTCTGCCCTATAGAATAATAGTAATTTAGTGCTTTTTTTCTTAGGTAGTTAGTCTTCCCGTAGGATAGTTAGTAATTTCAGTAGTAATAGAAGTGTGGTTAGCAGTTTCAATAGTATAGTAGTTTGCAGTTCTTGAGTTTTTTAGTGTGCAGTATTGTTTATTTATATCAATAGTGATTAAAGGAGTTAGCTGTACAGTTTGAGATTTTTGATGTTGTGTACAGTTTGTTATGTTAGTTTGATAGTTCCATATTGTTAACTAGGGTCCAACATTTCAGAGACACAGGGATTTAAAAAATGCACCAAGTATGGGCACAAACTGCCCCCACAGGATCCTCACTAGAAATGTGTTTACTGCCTGGGGGCAGAACACATGGAAACCCCATGTCAAGCTTACACGTCTTTCAGTGCTAGGGCCTACAGCAAAGGAAAGAAAAGTCAATAGTTAAGGGGATTCCTCCTGCTGAGACTCCTCCCTATACTTCTGCTTCTCCAGCCAACAAAAGAGGAAAAAGCAAAGAAGCTTAAATCAAAGGAAAAAAGAAAAGAAAAAGAGAAAGAAGTGGATATAGATAAATCAGAAAAATTTAAAAAAGGACACTGGATCTGGCCCCTATTCCAGATCTCAATCCAATTTTCCTCAAAGATCGAATCCATCAGCTAGTGGATCCATTTGGCCACTGATCAGCCCCAGTCCTCAATGGAAACAGTAAGCCACAGGCTATATTCACCCATTTTACAAGACAGGAGACCATCCAGACCTTTTTCATTGGCTTTTTCCACCCAGTCTTACAGGAGTCTTTCAAAGCAGGACATTGACAGAGTGATGAGGAGGTTCATTAGAGCTCAGATTCAGCTCTGAGCTCTCACTGTATTGTCACCCCCAGAACGTACTGAGTACAGTACCAACCTGCCCTCCTTTAGCCATGGTGGCACTAGTCCAGCCATTGGTTCTGTTTGGCTCAGTGTTGATCTGCCCACAGGTACCTGTTTTGGGGCAGATGGCTTTCTCCACTTCAATACAGATCCCTTCCTCTGTCAACTCTGATGCTTTCGGAGCCAGGAGACTCAAGAGCCTTGTCTTCATTGCTGGGAATGGGAGGAGGGGTCGACAGCAAGACTCTAGGAGCCGTCCCTAATGCTCAGTGCCTCAGCTTTCAATAGCTCAGCTCTGAGATCTGCATCAGATTTAAGGTCTCTCAGTTCCTAATGGTCTTTATCAAGGCTATCAGAGAGGATCTATTCAGAGCCGATAGCCTCATTGGTTTTTCATGTTTTTTCAGAGAGTCCTCGCAACTCAGAGGGATAAGATACCTTTAATCAAGACCTGCACCACCCAAACTCTTCACCGATTCTGGATCTAGCCATCATCATTCTATTAGACAGCAGTGGCCAGAACCAAGAATCCAGAAGGCTTATCTGATAAGCTGCCAGTCTGACTTGGAACCTTCTGACATTCCACAGGGCAAGTCCATGGAAAGCAGATTTGTAAGTGGAAAAACACTGACTCCTCTCCAGTGTCTGTCACTGATGTCACAGACTTTGATGAAGGAGAATGATTCTCCAGATCTCCACCTGAAGAAGTCACCTTCGGTGAAATCCTGGAATTGATGAAACAAAAGAGGAGATGGTCCACTGTAACTCCTTCTCCAGAAGAGTCTGTGTTCCTGGAGGCCTTTAGTTCTGGCTGGCACCTCCTGTTGACCCCTTAGTTGATCTCATGGCACAACGGGCATGGAAAGATCCTAATGTAGTGGAGGCTATTCCCATGGCACCTGACAAAATCTTGTCAGAACCTTTAGATCTACTAGATATTAACAGTGAGAAAGAAAGGAAGCAACATAAGGTAGTCATATCATTTAATTTCAGATGCTCAATTACATATGCAATTAAAATTATAACATCAGCTAGTTCCATGATTTGGGATACCCATGCTCACCACATGTACAAGTCCAAGAATTGGTGAGATGGGGTTTAATGCAATGCTTAAAGATTTTTAAGCTAGTTATAGTTCTGATTTCAAGTGGCAAAGCATTCTACAGTTTAGCAATGTAGAAGGAGTATAGAGAGTTACCTGAGGTATTTTTACTCCTGGTTACTTCAATTAGAGCTTTATTGGTGTATCTTATAAGCTCGATTCTATCTCTAAGTCTCCATCTGGCTTTGCAAGGACCTTTCTCCAGGGGCTTCTGGATTCTTCTTCTTCCACCTCCCAAATGTAGTAAGCTGGGGTAATCTACCCACACAGCTAAAGCAACTGCAGCAGTGATCAATAAGATGAACGTAACACAGTTGTGTAAGTAAACTTGCCTTAACAGTAGATGTTCTAATGATCACTGCTGCGGTAGCAGCTCCCTCCATCTCCCTTGTTTTCTGGTGTGTTGTTTATGCCGGGGTGCGATTATTTTTTTGTTGTTCCTAGCATTGTCCTTTCAGGGATCAACCTCCCTCACTCTTCTGGCAGGAAAGTTCTGAAAGGCATGGCACCCTAAACTGTCTTTTAGTCAGCTCAGCTCAAGCTGCTTGGCAGTTTTGGCACATGTGGAAAGTGTCCTATACTTTGGAAGCTGGCCGGCTGATAT
Source organism: Protopterus annectens (assembly GCF_019279795.1). Taxonomy (NCBI): domain Eukaryota; kingdom Metazoa; phylum Chordata; order Ceratodontiformes; family Protopteridae; genus Protopterus; species Protopterus annectens. The sequence continues at coordinate 1,819,513,918 of NC_056735.1, forward strand.
AACCCATGTAGTTAAGGCTAGTGTTGCAGTGATCATTCAGTCATCTACTGGTATTCTAAGTTTACTCACACAAATGTCCTTTCCTTGGGACACAGACAGAGATGAGATTCATTATACAATTCTTCCTCTAAAACGTGCACGCTGATTGGCCAGCCCAACCAGCGTGCCCGTTGTAAATCCCTCACTAACGGAAAAAGGTCCGGTCGCCCGGACTTTTTCCGTTAGTATAAAACACTGTCTCGCTATGTTAAAAGAGTTTAACATAGCGACACAGGTTTAAAAAAGCAAAGCAGATCTCCGTTGCTTTTTTTAAAGCTGTCTCGCTATGTTAAACTCCTTTAACATAGCGACATAGTAAAGCAACGGAGATCTTGCATCTCCGCTTTTTTTTTAAACCTGTCTCGCTATATTAAATGGGTTTAACATAGCGAGACAGCTTTAAAATAAGTAACGGAGATCTCCGTGCTTATTTTAAAGCTGTCTCGCTATGTTAAACCCATTTAACATAGCGAAACAGTAAAAAGCAACGGAGATCTTGCGTTCTCCGTTGCTTTTGCTCACAGCTCTGATGTACTGCGTAGGCATGCGCAGTACATCAGAGCTGCCGCGGAATACCAGACAGCTGCGGAAGGGAAGCAAAGAGGTATTATACAATGCCATTATTCAAGAAAAGTAATTATTTCTTTTCTTAAATAATGTCATTAGATATAATAACTCACTTCTGGGTGTGGTAATGCGGATTTAACCACGGTTGTCTTTGTTTGGTCCTCGGCTCGGGACCAAACCACGCCAACCGTGGTTAAATCCTGCATTACCCACACCCAGGCGTGGGTTATTGCTATATTCTTTACTCTTCAGCTCCAAAGGAAGTTGATCTACCCAGTTTGCTCAAACCTTGATTCCCTCACTGGTCCTAAATTTAGCTGCTGTTCTCTTGGATCCAGCACTTTTCCAGGGACCTGTATTCTCATCGCTATTCCTCTCTCCAATTTCATATTCGAGTTTTATGGATCCACCTCTCTTGACTCAAGTCTTGAGACAGAGGAGTTGACCTGATGTCTTCGATGGCAGCTTTAGCTCTGTCTTTGGGTCCATTTTTGTTCTTGAGGTCTTCAGCCTTCAACTGTTTGGCTCCATTCCTGCATTGGAGTCATCCAGTCTCTGGAGATTAAAGCCTGCTGTTAGGTTTGAGACCTTTTCTTCAAAGTGAAGGGCAAAGCTTACCACTCGAGCAGGCTTCTTGGATTTGAGCAAGATAGAATCAGCTTTTCAGGAGCTAGGGAGGATGATTGCTTTCCCCAGCAGGAACTTTATCACAGGATGTTAATCGTGTTTCACTGTTGCAGTACTAACCAATGGGTTATCCAGCTCCAGGTAGCCCTCGATCGGCCAGAATACCAAAGGTAAGTAAATATGACATCGGCTGCCGTCAATTGTAAAGGACGTCAAGACGTCCGATACAAAAGGAGGCAGCCGATGTCACTTCCTCAGTCTTCCTTGCCACGGAGCCCGAAGAAGAAGCATTTTTGCACGAGTGCCAGTTGGCAGTTTACTTTTTTGGTTTCCGACTACAAAGTTGAAGTCAACTACAGCTAAGTACCCCATTGGGGATCCTCTTTTCTTGCCTTAACGAATGTCAAAAAAAGTCAGTAATTGTCTTACTTGTGGAAAGCAGATTCCCCATAGAGATTTTCATTCCTATTGTATTATTTGTTTAGGCCTTGACCACAACGTTCCTAATTGTGATCTATGTGCTTCCTTTAATCCACGTACTATTCGTCGTCGGGCTAAGCTCTTAGCTAAACATTTTGGAGTGTGGCCTAAGTTTGTCGGTATGGCATCCGCTGGACTTCAGGCTCCGGATATCCCTAAGAAGCATAAGGACAAGGACCGTGACAGGCTTCAGAAGGTCAAGTCTTCAGATGATGTTAAGTTGGTTGTCAGTCCTGCGGTAGCCAGTGAGGCGCCTTTGCAGCCCCTGCAGTTTGCAGATTTTCAACCGCAGGCTTGGATTGAGACCATTTCAGAGTCCCTCAGGCCTCTGGCTTCCATTTTGTCTTTGGACCTTCCGCCTATTGCCTCTTCAGCTGGATCTGGAGCCGTTAAGCTGACTTTGGTGTCTGAGGCCTCTGTTCTTCATTCGGACAGCAAGCTCATACTGACAACCTCTGCCACTTCTTCTGCGGTTGCCAGGCCTCCCGAGTCATTCAGACTTGCAGGTAAATCTTCCAGTCGTAAGCCTGTGAAGAAGCAGGCTCCAGTTTCCTCTCGTTCCTCTCATTCTCAATCCAGAGGATTTCTCTTTTAGGTTCATAGGTTTATACTAGGCTATCTGCCCTAAGGCATTTATAAGCCTAGCCCAAATTTTTGTGGCTTACGCCACCCCTTATATGAAAAAAATACTGTGCCCATTAGTTTGTTGTGCCTCTGTCCAGCAGTGACACAGAGATGATTCCCGGGGTAAACCTACGATCTCCCATCCACAGGTCAAGATTTCTCTTGAACAGAGCCAGTGAGGTGCTCTGCCTCACATGGACCAGGATTTTATTCCACAGCATAGGGAGTCTCTGAGTGATAAATCTATCCCTCCAGCACGTCCTATTTATGTCCGTGCTAAGGTTTAAGTCGCTTGCTCTAGTGGTTTTGGTGGATTTGGATTTTTTGAGGTGGAGCATGTCCATTAATTCCGGGTTGGACATGGCCTTGTATGTCAGGCACATATCACCTCTGAGCAGACGGTATGCGACTGAATAGAGCTGGAATTCTTCAATCTGGCAGCATATGACAGATTTTGGAGTCCCTTTATCCTTTTGGTGAGGAACTTTTGGGGTCTCTCCAATTGCTGCAGATGTCGGGTGAGATACATCCCGAATGGGGCATTGTACTCGATCATTGGTCTGATAAGTGAAGAGTACAGGGGAACAATGACCTCACTAGATCTGGATGTGAATCCCTTCATGATCAGGTGGGCAATGTAGAAGGTCTTTCTAACCACTTTAGCAACGTGAGTGTCAAAAGAAAGGCCACTGTCAACCTGGGTGATACTTTGAATACGCTCAGGGAGCATTTTAAATGGGGAAGTCGGGATTATCCCCAATCTAAGAAAAGGATCAGGGGGGGTTAGATTTGCCTCAGCATAAGCCTCTGACTATTCCTCCTGTGTTGGAGGTGGTTGATGATGTTTTTCTGGAAAATTCCTTGACTCCAAATTCAGTTCCTCTTGCTCCCAGGAAACCTGACAGGTACTATAGAGTCCCTGATTCTCATTTGTTTCTTTTTATTAATCCACAAGCTGACCCAGTGGTTATTTCTCAAGGGCCTAAAGGAGTTAATGACACTGTTACCAAGAATCCTGTTCCTTCCGACAGGGAATCTAGGAACCTAGATAGGTGGGGTAAAAAAGTTTATACCTCTGCCATTCTTGCTATTAGGTCTACTAATTTTCCTTTTTCATATGCTTAAGTATCAGCAACACACCTTGGGGGCTATTAAGTCAAAGATTGCAAGAGTGCCTCTTTTGGCAGAGAGTAAGGATATGCAGGATTTGCTGAATTCTGCCAGTCTTGTCAATAAACATTCCTTACATTGTGGTTTTGACATTCTAGAAGCCTCCTGCAGGGCTACAGCTACTAGATCTGTTTTCAGAAGGCATGCTTGGCTCAGGGAGCAGCCCCTTCCAGAGCCTGTCAAGTCTAAGCTTTTAGATGTACCTTTACATACTTTAGTCTTTTTGGCAGAAAAGCAGAGGAAGTGCTCAAAAAGATGGAGGATAAGGCCAAGTCTATGCAAACAGTTAAAGACTTTCTGCAAGTTCAACCTCCTAGTTTCAGCAGGAATTACCCTTCTAAGAGTTGGATGTTTTCTGATACCAGCAGACAGAACCGTTCTAGGACCGGAGGTTACAAATCTTCTAGGGGGCAGGTGGCTACCCCTGAAAAGTCTAAGCGTTGGCATGCTTCCACTTCCAAGGCGGGCAGTTCTAAGCCTACATCTCAATCCAACCATTCTCAATGACTCTGTCCAACTTCTGCCTGTTCCTGCTTGCCCATAGAATCCTTTAGGGGGAAGGTTGGCCTTTTTTGCAAATGTCTGGGCCACCATCACAGACGGCAAATGGGTACTCAGAACTGTATCCCTAGGTCACAGGTTTTCTTTCCACACCTTTCCATTTCCCAAAAGATTCCCGGACACTCCTCTAAACCAAAGGGCAGAAGTAGAAAAGCAAGTTTTGTCTCTGTTACATCTGGGGGCAATAGAATCAGTTCCTGCTGAGCAGGAAGGCTGGGGCTTCTATTCCAGACTTTTTGTAGTTCCAAAAAAAAAAAGAAGGCACCTGGTGTCCTATCCTAGATCTATCCATTCTGAACTCTTTCTTGGTAATTCCAGAGTTCAAAATGCTCACTCTGCATCATTTGCTACCAGTGTTAGACAAGGACTCCTGTCTAGTAACTTTGGATCTCAAAGAAGCTTATCTGCACATCCCTGTCAGGGAAAGTTGCAGGCAATACTTTCATTTCAGAGTGGGCAAGCAACATTATCAATTCTCTGTGCTGCCCTTTGGCTTATCTACTGCTCCCAGAGTTTTCACAAAGTGCCTAGGTCCAGTCATTGATTTTTGCAGGCAGAAGAAAATTCAGATTTATCCATACTTGGACGACTGTCTAATTCAAGCAAATTCTTAAGAACAGCTGTTAAAGGATCTGGAATTTGTAAAGACTCTTCTCTCTTCTCTGGGTTACACTCAAAACGTGGAAAAATCAAAAATGGTGCCATCCAAGGAAATAACATTCCTGTGAGTGAGTCTGAACACAGCCACTCAGATGATATATCTCTCCCAGGAGAAGCAGGCAACTCTTTCAGTTTACTTCAAGGATTTGGCAAGCCTGTCCCAGCTCTCTGCAAGGAAATACCTGCAAGTTCTGGGATACATGGCCTCTTGCATTCTCATGATTCCATATGCAAGACTGCATATGAGGAAATTGTAATGGTACCTCAAGAACCTTTGGTGTCAACACACACAGTACCTGGATATGATAATTCCTCTGCTTCCATGTCTTGGCAGATGCATTAAGGGACATTGGAACGCCCAGCAGATGCACCTGCACATACACCTAAAGGAGTTGATGGCAGTTCAGCAAGCCTTACTAGCTTTCAAGCATCTTCTTTCTCCAGAAACTCTGCTTGTCAGGACAGACAACACCACAGTCATGTGGTACATCAGCAAACAGGGAGAGACTTATTCTTACCTCCTGTGCAGACAGAGCATGATTCTCTGGTCCATAGCAGCATCCTTGGGCCTGCATCTCCTAGTCAGTTTCTTCCGGGGAGACTCAATGTTTTGGCAGACCAGTTGAGCAGACAATCCCTGGATCTTCATGAGTGGCAACTGAACAGAGCAGTCTTTTACAGCATCATTCAACATTGGGGCACTCCTCAGGTGAATCTTTTCTCATCCCCAGACAACCACCTTCTACCACTTTTTTGCACCAGACAGCATCACAGCAAGGCCTGGAGAGTGGATGCTCTGTCCTTCTCTTGGACACTTCTGTCAGTTTATGCCTTCCCTGTTCTTCCCCTTCTTCCCAGAGTATTATTGAAGATAAGGGACAAAAGACCAAGGACTTTAATCATAGCGCCAGACTGGCCCAGACAACATTGGTATCCACTGCTTCACAGTCTCTCCTAATTTCCTCCTTGGCATCTTCCTCTGAAACCAGATCTTTTGATTCAGTAAGGGTGAAACATTCTAAATCTTCATCCTCAATCTCTCCATTTGGCAGCATGGCTCATTGTATGAATCAATCCATTTCTTCTTCCCTTTCCCAGCAGGTGGTCAGTGTACTTCGGGAGGCCAGGAGGCCTAGCACTAGGAAGTCCTACACAGGCAAATGGGAAAGATTCTCTCATGGATGAAAGCTAGAGGGGAAACTTCTTCTCAGCCTACTCTTCATCTGATCCTGCAATATTTGGCTGATTTGCTTCAGGGTGGTCTTTCTTTTTCCTCTATCAAGATCCATGCTTCAGCCATTTTTGCTCATTGTTCTTTTGAGCGGGTCTCTATTAGAACACCGAACATTTGAAATGTCGGGTGTTCTAATAGCGAACGCTGAAAATATCGAAGTAACAGGAAGCCAAATTCTTTCCTAGGGAAAGAATTTGGTTGTCCATTTCTGTTGCTTCGGTATTTTCAGCACTCTGGTAGAAAGTTACGGGTCGGGTTCAGGTAAGTGTGCGATTGTGTGGAAGTCTGGGTTAGGGCGGGTTAGGTGAATTAGAGTTAGGGCGCGGGTCAGGTAAGTGTGCGATTGTGTGGACCTGTGGGTTGGGGCGGGTTAGGTGAGTTAGGGTTAGGGCATGGGTGGGATGACTTTGCGATAGTGACGGACCTTAGGGTTAGGGTTTGGGTTAAGGTAAGTGGATAATTAGTGGAGTTTGTATAGTTTACTGTAGGGTTAGGTGTTAGAGTTTAGGTGTATGTGTATGGATTGCTGTTTGTTTGGTGTGCTTGTGCTGTGTGTATGTGTTTTGGAACAGCAAATTTTTTCCCTAGGAAAAAATTCGCTGTTCCGAATGTGCAATGTTTTTTTTTTTTCGATTGCTAGGGTTCGATATTAGAACGCTCGACATTTTGAATGTTCGGTGTTCTAATATAGACCCCTTTTGAGCAACCCATTTTCTCTCATCCCTTCATGAAAATGCTTCTCAGAGGTGCTTACAACTTAAAACCTCCCAGAAGGGCACCTACTCCAGCCTTGGATCTTAATTTTGTTCTAAAGAAACTCACTCTTCCTCCTTTTGAGCCAGCTGCCACTGCAGATTTAAAGTTTCTCACTTAGAAGGCTGCCTTCCTTTTGGCTATAACTTCAGCAAGGAGGGTTTCGGAGCTGCAAGCTTTGATGGCTGTGGAGCTTTTTCTTATTTTCCATGCAGATCGTGTCTCTCTCAGAACCAGTCCCTGTTTTAGGCCTAAGGTGGTTTCTAGCCTGACTCTTAATCAGTCAATACACCTTCCAACTTTCTTTCCTAATCCCCGAAATAGAGTTGAAAAGATCCTACATTCTCTTGATGTGCACAGACAGCTCAGGTTTTACCTGGACAGGACTAAAGACCTTCGGAAATCAGCACAGTTATTGGTCAGTTTTGTCCCTGGAGTTCAGGGCAAAGCTATCCCTAAGCAAGTTTTTAAGTGGATTGCACATTGTATTGTTGTTGTCTTTCGGCTTTTCCCGGTTAGGGGTCGCCACAGCGGAACTCCGGTCCGCTAATAATTGGCAGTAAATTTTCACGAACGCCAAAGTGCCAGCTCGACGTCCAACCTTCAACGAAGGCATGCCCATTTACACATGTCTTTCGAATTCCCATCCAACCGCGGGGAGGACATGCAGACTCCACACAGAAGGCACTCCCCACACTCCAGCTGAGAATCAAACGGGAGAACCTCTTGCTGTTAACCAACAACGCTACCGCTGCACCACCACGGATTGGATTGCACATTGTTTTACTTTCTGTTATTCCTTTCATGGCAAGGTTACTTAAGGGGTTAGGACCCACTCCACAAGAGCAGCTTCCACTTCTGCAGCCTTTTTAAGGGGTGTCCCTACTAAAGACATTTTAGAGGCTGCCACATGGTCTTCTGTTCACACTTTCACAAAGCATTATAATTTGTCTTTGTTTTCTAGAGCCAGGGCAGGGTTTGCCACTGCTGTTCTGCAGGACATTCTCTCCAATCCTTGATTCTGTTGGTGTCTCCTCCCTTTTATCTGGGCTTTGGTAATCAACCCATTGGTTAGGACTGCAACAGTGAAACACGATGAACATAGTACAGTTGTGCACACAATGTAGATGTTTGAGTGTATTCACTGTGGCAGTCCTGGTTTCCCTCCCTCCTCCCCCCTTTTTGGTCCTTTCCTGGTCTTTCCTAAGGTACAGGCTGAATCTGGTTTTATTTACCAAAGTTTCCTTTGGCTTAAGTCTTGTTTTCTGGGGACTCCAGACTATTATGGCAAGAAAGACTGAGGAAGTGACGTTGGCTGCCTCCTTTTGTATTGGACATCCTGACGTTTTTTACAACCGACAGCAGCCGTTGTCATATTTACTTACCTTTGGTATTCTGGCCGATCGAGGGCTACCGGGAGCTGGATAACCCATTGGTTAGGACTGCAACAGTGAATACACTTGAACATTTACATTTATGGTAAGTGTACACAACTGTACTTTCCCCCATGTGTTGTTTTACCCCAGTGCTGCCTCCCTGTTATGCCTCCTCCTTATCAGGTGCCAGTAGGTCAAAGGTGAGTTACAGTTCTCATCCCACCAGCCCAGTGACAGACCAGATCCACTGAGGAGTCAGATGACTGATTTGACATTCCAAAAAAGAAAGGCGTCCAAGAGTAAAACACCTAGATTCACCTTCAGCATCTCCCACCACAGATTCTGACTCAGAGGACCAAGAAGGTTCCCCACAATCCACTCCAGTGGGTGCTTCTTTTAGCGATATCTTAGAGATAATGAATCAGAGTGGAGCTTGGTCTGTTGAACCCCCCCCCCCCCCATTAGGATGAGAAGGTTCTCTTTGAGGTTTATAGCTTGACATTATCTACATCCTGGGTGGTACCTCTGTCCTATAAACCTTTTAACCTTGCAGTCAGAAGGTCATGGCAGGTACCAGACAATTGTGAATCATGTCATAGGAAGCCAGAAAGAATACTTTGTCCACCTAAGGATAACCCCTACTGGTTCAAATCTCCTGCTTTTGACATCATTATTGTGGCATCAGCAACCAAGTGAGAACTTTCAGATGGCACAGCTTCCATCCACCCACCTAACAGTGAGTCTAGGTTGATGGACAGATTGTGGAAGCAGGCATATGCTTCTGGCACCTTTGGTTTATAGGCCATGAACTATGCCACTTACATGAATAGGTTCCAGAGAGATTTAGCCCAACAAGCCCTTCCTCTTCTGAAGAACCCTTCTTCAGTGGATGTTAGTAAGTTGCTAGAAACCACATTAAATACTATGTCCAACATTACTAATCTCTCCGTGCACCTTATGCACAACTTAGCAGATGGAGCTGCTAGAGTAGCCAGAACGGGAGTTGCAGTGAGACATCACACATGGCTGCAACTTTGCAGACAACTTCAAGGCATCCTTCGCTAATACCTCATTTGAAGGATCTTCCCTTTTTGGTCCTTCATTTAAAGATAACATGTAGAAGAGTGAACAAGACAGACCTTGTCTGCTGTTGGAGCCAACTTCAAGGCCCCAGTATCATTTACTAGGAGCCAAAAGGTGCCCTATTCTCTCTGATTTATGAGGTCAAAACATCAGCAATTTGATTCCCCTTCTGATAGGGGCAGCCAAGGCAAAGGAGGCTCCTTTAATCGACACTGGTCCAGAGACAGAAGGGGTCTGCAGAACCAGGGGTACTGTGGACCCTTTTCTGACTGTAAGCAACAGCATCCCTGAAGGTCTGTCAAACTGCTGCACTCTGGAGGTAGTCAGGGGACATCTCTCCCTCTATCCTTCTGTGTAGCAGGCCATCACATAGGATGGATGGCTAAGACGGATAATATCCAGAGGCTGTTGCATTCCCTTTTCCCTAACCTCACCCCAAACATCTGAGCTGCTAATGGATATTCCACCCTATCAGCCAGAAATGACTGCATGAGAGGTATATTCTCTTCTAGAAAAAGAGCAATCCAGGAGTTCCTATCAGACCAAATCAGGTCAGGATTTTTTTTTTAAGTTCTTCTTAGTTCCCAAGAAAACAAAGGACCTCAGGCCAGTCTTGGACCTTAGCCTTGTCAACACTTATGTTTGAATGACCCACTTCAGAATGGTTATGGTGCAGCCCATTCACTACTCCCCCCCCAAGAGTGTTTATCAAATGCATGGCCATTGTAGTAGCTCATCAATGACTTATAAGGTACAGAATCTTCCCATACCTGGACATTTGGCTCCTAGCTGCCCCCTTGATAGAGTCACTCCTCAAAGCCAGAAACTATCTACTCAATTTCTGCACCTCACTGGGAATTACAGTCAATCTTTAAAAGTCCTGCCTTAGACCCTCAAAGACACCCAACTTCATAGGTTGTAGATTGGACACTGCCCATTCTATGCTTTCTTTTCCCCAGGAAATAATTCAAACCCTAAGAAAGGCCGTCTAGTAACTCCTTATTTCAACTGCTTCTTCAGCGGCTTTGATTCTCATAGTATTAGGACTCATGGTTTCTTCAATAATAGTAATGGTTCAGTTTGTATGCTTTCACATGATAATTTTACAGAGGCTGTTTCAGGCTCAGTGGCCTCATCACCTGCACCCCCCTGTTCAAAACCATATCCATCACAAGTTAATGCAGGCTTTGTTTCAGGGGATGGCTGACCGTGACCATGGACTGCTCCTCTCTGGGGTGGGGGTCCATTATAAGTGAAGGATGGTCCAAGTCAGTAGTTAGACATAGATGCAAATTTACAATTAAATGTCTTGGAGGTTAGGGCTCCTCCTAGTGTTGCAGGAACTTCAGGACCACCTTCCCCAAGGTGCAATCTCCATATAAATGGGCAATTTGATCCCACAGGAAGCTTTTGCCTGTGATTGCCTCACACCACTTTCCATTTGCTTGGTGGACAGGCTCAACAGGACCCTCCTCATGCCTCATGAGTGGTCCCTCAAACCAACAATAGCTAGTCATATTTTTCATCGTTGTGGCACTCCTTGCTGTGACCTCTTGTCCTCTCCACAGAATACCAATTGCAGCAAGTTCTTTCCTTGACCCCCCCCCCTTTGTGATAGTAACCGATGGATACTCTGTCTCAGCAATGCCACCCAGGGCTACTTTATGCATATCCCCCTGTTCTGCTGAGCCTCAAATTATACCAGACAGCAATAAAGTGCAAGACAACATTCATCCTCTTAGACGTCTTCTGGCCCAGGAAAATCTATTTCCCTCTCCTGAGGCCTCACTTAAGGAATCCCCCTTGGCATCTGGATTCCATCATGGATGTAGTAACTCACCCTTCTGGGAAGCCTCACATGGATATTCCAAATCTAAAGCTAATCGCTTGTTTTTGTCCAGTTCCAGTAATGGCCATGGATCATTCTCTTCCAGCCAAGATAGTTAAGATCCTCACTGCTTCACAGAAAGAGTCCACTCATAGACTCTACCTGAGTAAATGGAAATGATTTGCCATTTCGGTAGATAGTCAACATATTGACAGATTTTGTGCCAATTTTGCTGACGTACTCTCATTTCCTGGAGTCTGTCTTATAATCTAGCTCAAGATATTCAACAGTTGAGATCCAGGTGGCAGTGATTTCCAATTCTCATGTAGGTTTCAGAGACCATTCTCTGGCTTCTCACAAGGTCTGCAAAGTCTTTATGAAAGGAATCTTTCTTCTTACACCACCTGTCAAAGACCTACTTTCTTCTTGGGATCTGAATCTAGTTTTAGAAAGTCCTAACTAATCCCTTTGAGCTATCTTCCTCAGTTCAATTAATGTTTCTATCCTGGAAAACTAGGACTGTCACATCAGCCAAGAGGGTTTCGGAATTTCAAGCGTTTTCTTCTTCCCCACCTTATATTCTTTTTCACAAGGATAGGATCTCTTTCAGAAGTAATCCTGTTTCATACCTAAAGTAGCAACAGAAGCCAACTTATTTCAACCAAACAAGGGAAAATACATTTACCATACTTTGGATATTCATAGGCAGTTGCATTTCTACCAGCACGGAATCAAATCATTTAGAAAATATGAGTATCTGTTTGTTTCCTATGCCCCTAACAGAATGGGATAGAATGTGTATAAAACCTCCTTTGTCTGTGACAACCAAAATGTGACATTGCCACGGAAACCGAATGCTCATTCAAGAGGGCTAATGCCATTTCTACTGCTTTCTTCAGATCTTCCCCAATAAGTGACATCTGTTTGACTTCCTTTGATGCTATAGTTTTAAAAGGTCTCCTGTTGAGAGGCCACTCAGGAAGTGCATAACTGGGGAATGTGATAGTGTTCAATCTCGCCGTTTGTTCTTACACATGGGGTTCGGAGCCGATCCTCGGCTCCGTGTCGGCCGCTTGCAAGCTCTGCATCGAGAAGAAGCTCGAGACAACCTAATACCCACAATCTCCCTCTGCCTTTACCTCAGATCTAGTTTGCCGCTGCTGCGTTCGCATCACTGGGATCAAGCTCGAGCAACTTCAGATAAGAAATAACTTTATTATTGTTATTTTTCAGGAAAAATTTATTCTAAAGTGCTATTTGGTAGACATAGTGTATGTGTGTGTGGTAAGGTAGAAATACTCGGTACCGTTAAGTTTAATTAAACTTATTAGAGTTTTTCGGGGCCTACCACCCCTTACTTGAATTGACAACCAGACTGACTTGTATATCGGATTCGACATATTTACTGGATTTGTCACTCTACTGGACTTGACTTTTTTTCTCTTACCTGTTTCTTCTTTAAGATGTCTGAGAAAATTAAATCGGGTTTTAAACGTTGCCAGTGTGGCCAAAAAATGTCAGTTACTGACAACCATAGTTCCTGTGTCTACTGCCTTGGCCCTCTCCACTTACAAGAGGACTGTTCAATTTGTCACTCTTTTAGTGGGAGGGTCATGACAGATAGGCGCAGGAAACTCATGGACAGGGGGTTATTAAAACCTTCCTTTCAGGAGGCTCTGGATGCTTCAGACCAGGCATCCAAATCCTCGAAGGAATCGAAGACGTCGGAGCCCAGGTCATCGGCTCCGAGCTCTTCGAGTAAAGTTAGATCACCGGTTCCACAGACTTCGGGGCCGAGTGTTCAACTGTTGTCAGTTTCCGAGCCTCGAGTCTTGGAACCGGTGATGGAGCTCCCTCCCCCGACACTGTTGAGGTCGGCTCCGTCTTCGGTTCCTTCGACCCGTTCTTCTAAGCCCCTCTCCGACATTGATGTGGACCGTGTGGTGCAGAAATTATTGGAACATACGGCCCTATCCAAACTTATCTCAGTTTCCACCCAATTGGTGTCGAAACTTGAAGGCCTCCCATTATCTCCATCTGTTCCTCCTCTGAGACCTGTCCAGTCTTCAGAGCCGGAAGAAGCTGAGCTGCTGATTGTGGAGCCCTCGGTGCCAGAACCGTCCTTTTCTCGGTCGGCTCCGTTCACCTCGACTCCGTCCGATCCGGTACCGGAGTCTCGGAGCCGGAGATCCATCCTTGGTTCCAGGGCCGAGAGTCGAACCGATGTTTCGGTTCCGACTCTTCCTCTCGGGGCCTCGGCTCGGATCGATTCGGCTCCGTCCTCGGGGTCGATGCCTTCGGTGCCTGTTTCGGGGATTCTTCCCATTTCTTCGGAACCGGGAGATACCTCGACTCGGGACCCGGGGGCCTTCGATCTCATGAGGAAGGTGTTGTCTACCCAGACAACCACATCAGTAGAAGCAGCCTCTCCTCCCCATAAAGGACTATTATCTTCCTCTGCACCCACGGCTACATCCAAGCGTCGAGCACCGGTGTCTCAGCCACCCCTGGAGGGTGCCCCCTCTTCCTCGGAGGCTTCTTCGGATGCTCCCCCCGAAGAAGTCCCTAGGAAAAGATTGTGTAAGAGGAGACACTTAGATTCTCCACAAGAATCTTTGACATCCGATACTGACTTGGATGAGTCAGAAGGGTCCCCTAAGTCACCTTCAGAAGATGTCTCTTTTTCTGACATATTGGAGATCCTGAAACAGAGAGGTGACTGGCAGTCCCTCCCCCCTTCTGAGGATGAGTCAGTCTTGCTGAAGGCATTTGGTGCTCGCCCTTCCTCCTCCTGGGTCACTCCGCCCTTCGATGAATTAATGGAACTTATTGCTCGAAGGGCATGGGAGGCTCCTGACACAGTGGAACCAGTCCCTAGGAAGCCTAATAAGTATATCACTGCACCCCAGGACAAGACTTACTTGACAAAAGGAGTTCCAGTGGACGCTATGGTGGTGGCAGCGGCCACGAAAAAGGAGATGTCTGAATCTTCCTCATCTGTTCATCCCCCTAATAAAGATTCTAGGACTATGGACAGGTATGGGAAGCGCATTTTTAGTTCAGCGGCTTTTTCCATGCGATCCCTGAACTATTTGACCCACTTTACACAACTACAGAGGGATCTAGTCAAAGAGTTGGGAGATACCCTCCAGGGTACTACAGATGCTCCTGTCTCAGAGAAAGTGACAGCGCAACTTAATACCCTTACATCCATTGTGAACTCGTCCATGAGGCTGATCTCTTACGCAGCCGAAGGTTCGAGTAGGGCAGCAGCTTCAGCGATTGCTCTTCGCAGACAATCCTGGATGCGCTTATGTTCATTTGCGGAAGCCTTCAAGTCTTCCTTTACTAACGCCCCATTTGACGGTGCCACTCTTTTTGGCCCCAAAGTAAAGGAGACCCTTACCCGGTGTGAGCAGGAGGGAAAGACTCTGTCTGCTGTTGGAGTCCGTTTTTCCACCCCATCCAGACCGTACCCCAAAGGGCAACGTGGTGGAAAAATGTGGTTTTGAAAACCCCAAGGATCTTTCCCAGGCACACAGGGTGATGCCCCTTCTAGAGGCAGAGGAGGGGGCAGAGGTGGAAGACGCCGCCCTGGTGGCAGAGGGGGTCCGCAGAATCAAGGTGACAGGGATACACTCTCTGGTAAACCTTTCCAGCACTCCTGAGAGGAGGCCCGACTGTCCTGCTCTGGAGGCAGTCGGGGGTCGCTTAGCTTTATACCCTCAGGCCTGGCAAAACATAACTACAGACAAGTGGGTAAAAAGCGTGGTTACCAGAGGTTACAATATACCATTTCTATCCTATCCATTCCAAAGAAAAGACTCCCAGATGTGCCTCCCCATCTGCGAGAGCCAGCAGCTATAGAAATTTCAAAGCTGCTAGAAAAGAGTCATCCAACCAGTCCCAGCGGACCAAAGAGGATTCGGAACTTACTCAAGGTTCTTTTTAGTTCCAAAGAAAACAGGGGACTGGAGGCCCATTCTGGACCTAAGCGACCTCAATACCTTCGTCAAGAAAGAAAAGTTCCGAATGGTCACGCTTCAATCGATCCTTCCATTCTTACAGAAGGACGACTGGATGTGCTCAATAGATCTGAAGGATGCATACTACCACATCAAAATGGCCAGGGCATCCAGAGATCATTTGCGCTTCCGGCTGGGTGCCAGTCACTTTCAGTTTCGAGCCCTACCCTTTGGTCTGACCTCAGCCCCAGGGTCTTCACCAAATGCATGGCAGTGGTAGCGTCTCACTTGAGACGCCTAGGATTCCAGGTGTTTCTGTATCTGGACGACTGGCTCCTTTCTGCCACCACCCAGCGTCAACTAGTACAGGCCAGAGACTACACTCTTCAACTGTGTGTTCACCTCGGAATTTCCGTAAACTTCGGAAAATCCTTACTACAGCCATCGTATCTTATTCATAGGAGCGGAATTAGATACACATCAGTTAATTCTAAGACTTCCTCCAGAAAGGATACTTTCACTTCAGACTCACATACGTCTTCTTCTTTTGTCCAGGAAATCCCCAGCAAAACTGGTACTGAAGGTTTTGGGACTCATGTCAGCTTCTCTTATTGCAATACCCTTGGGAAGACTGCACATGAGAGTTCTACAATGGCTACTGTTTGCACAATGGTCGTTCCAACAACTACCTCTGACACACGAGATTCTTATAACGAACACATGCAAATCACACCTAAACTGGTGGCTTCAGACTTGCAACCTTTCCAAGGGGAGACCATTTGTGCTACCCACGCCGACAGCTACGGTGACCACGGATGCTTCCCTGATAGGGTGGGGGGGCATCTTTCAGGGACAGACAGTCCAAGGCGAATGGACCAATTTAGAGTACAATCTGCACATCAATGTTCTAGAGTTGAGGGCAGTGTTTCTAGCGTTGCAACACTTTGCTCCCCTTCTTCCTCTGGGAACTATTGCAGTTCAGACGGACAACATGTCTGTAGTCTGGTACATAAACAAGCAAGGGGGAACCAAGTCCTATCAGCTATGCAGAGAGGCCATGAGAATCTGGCAATGGGCTGAGTCCACGGGTCGCTTTCTGATAGCAACGCACATCCCGGGGTCATCCAACGTCATAGCCGACAGGCTGAGCAGAGCAATACTGTTACCGCACGAGTGGTCCCTAAAACAGTCAGTTGCGAAAAAGATTTTTCGCGTGGGGCCAGCCTTCCTGCGATCTGTTTGCGTCTCCAATGAACGCCAAATGCAGGAGCTACTTTGCCCTATTACCCCTCCAGGGAAGTCCCCAGGGACGCACTGATTCACGATTGGCCCCCGGGTCTCCTGTACGCATTTCCTCCCTTCCCCCTGATCACAAAGTTTCTCCAGAAAGCCAACAACCTACACAGGACAATAATCCTCATTGCCCCATTCTGGTCTCGTCAAATTTGGTTCCTTTCCTCATGACACACTGCATTCGGGGACCCTGGATCCTGGACCCAGAGCCAGATCTATTGACTCACTCGTCAGGGGCTCCCCACCCCTCGCTCTTGTCCCTCCATCTAGCAGCTTGGCTGCTCCAATTCCCAACTTAGCCAGGTCTGATCTTCTTTCACCTGCAGTTCGGAATATATTAGTGGCTTCTCATAAAGCTTCCACTACTAAAACATATACTAGTAAATGGAAGCGCTTTGTATTCTGGGCAAATACACAGCAAGTGGACCCTGTTATAGCTCCTTTGAATAAAATATTAGAGTTTTTAACAGAATTGTTCCATCAGGGTACTTCTCCTGCCACATTAAGAGTTCAATTGGCTGCCATTTCTAATTTCCATGTGGAAGAATGTGGGGCTCCTGTTATGGCCCACAGACTTTGTAAAGCCTTTTTAAAAGGGTCTTTTCATATTAGACCACCAATTAGATCTCCTACGTCACCTTGGAGTCTAAACTTATTATTATCTAAGTTGATGCTGCCCCCCTTTGAACCAGCCTCCTCTTGCCCGTTGAAATTTTTGTCGTGGAAGACTCTCTTCTTGGTAGCCATTACATCCGCTAGGCGAGTATCTGAACTTCAAGCTCTATCCATTAAACACCCTTATTTGATCTTTCACTCTGACAGAGTTTCTCTTCGCACTAATTCATCCTTCCTTCCTAAAGTTTGTTCTATTAACAATATTAATCAGTCCATTGAATTACCCACTTTCTTCAAGAATCACTCCAATAAAATGGAGTATATGTTACACAAATTAGATGTCCACAGGCAACTAAGGTTTTACTTGGATAGAACAAAAGATCACAGGAAATATGATCAACGTTTTGTAGCCTTTGCTGATAACAGAAAAGGAGTAGCGGTTACTAAAAGAACTCTTTCTAAGTGGTTAACTGATTGTATCATCTATGTCTATGATTCTTCAGATCAAACTCTTTTGCACAAACCCAAAGGACATTCCACAAGGTCAGTGTCTACATCCCTGGCTCATGCAGCTCGCCTACCACTAGACGCTATTTGTGCGGCTGCTACTTGGTCTAAACCACATACATTCATTTCTCATTATAAGGTAGACAAGGTTTCTAGGGACAGGGCAACCTTTGGTTCCACTGTGCTCAAGAACGTCCTTCCGTGAGTTCCTCAGGAACAAGGAGCTAGGGACGCTACCCATGTGTAAGAACAAATGGCGAGATTGAACACTATCACATATAGAAGTTATGTCCTTACCATAACGTTCCATGTGGAGTGTTCATCTCGCCTTTGTTCTTACATTCCCACCCTCCCACCCTTAGGAAGAACGTTCAGTTTGGTGCCTGGTCTGGGGCATTCTGCTTCTGCATAGCAGTTGTTGTATATATGGTTGACATGTATATATATATATATATATATATATATATATATATATATATATATATATATATATATATATATATATATATATATATAGACTCTTAGTTTCTGTGCGTATGTGATATTGGCATGAGTGTTTCTCTCTCTGACTGCTGGTTTGCTTGCAAACTAGATCTGAGGTAAAGGCAGAGGGGGATTGTGGGTATTAGGTTGTCTCGAGCTTCTTCTCGATGCAGAGCTTGCAAGCGGCCGACACGGAGCCGAGGATCGGCTCCGAACCCCATGTGTAAGAACAAAGGCGAGATGAACACTCCACATGGAACGTTATGGTAAGGACATAACTTCTATTTCTAGTCCATGTGTCACATCAGATGGACTGAATGAATAGGATACAAAAGTTACGCACTTGGCATAACACTAAATCCTTTCATTTATGTCCATCCAATACGACAACCAGGGGACTGAATGATTGTTTGTTTCTTAAAATGAGACCCACTGTCTCACCCCTAGCTCTTAGGTGTCAGTCGACATCTGGGGTAGTTATGGGAACGGATGCATTATGGGAATGAAATTCTTAAGGGGCTCGTGGCTGGAGCACTGACGTTGCTGGTCAGAGTAGTCAAGGGACTTTGGGGACACGTGTTATATCAGATGAACATGACTTAAAGCTCTAGCATTATGCTAAGTACATAACTTTCATTTCTAAGCAGTAGTTAGGAGGGAACACAATGAATTGCATGGGAAGCTTTATCCAGAGGCTGTCGGTGAATGTTTTAACTTTGAAAAGGGGAGTACAGAGGGAACAATATCTAAAGTACAAATTTTACAAATTAAAAAAGGGTGTTTCTGCACCCATCTTCAAAACTGCAGGATTCATCTGATGTGAAGTTGTTGTATCTCGCCGTTCATTCTTTACTGATGGGTTGGGAGCCAATCCCTTGACTCCGAGTCGGCCTGTTGCAAAGCTCGAGGCCAAGTCCCTATCCCATGATGCACCTAGAGTTACCACAGATCTAGTTTGCCGCTGCAACTAATTGGAGGTTCTACTAGCTCGGGCCAGTAAAGGCTTTATTTTTCTTATATTTCAAAATATTTTTTATATTTCTAGAATATTATAGTTAGATAGTTAGTAAAGCTCGTACAGCTTCATATTGTAGTTTCCCTTTCCCTTGTGTGCCTTTTATTATTTAGTTATTTGTCCCCGTTTTTTATTAGACCTATTTAGATTTC
This sequence comes from Protopterus annectens, assembly GCF_019279795.1. Lineage (NCBI taxonomy): Eukaryota > Metazoa > Chordata > Ceratodontiformes > Protopteridae > Protopterus > Protopterus annectens. The sequence goes on from NC_056735.1 coordinate 1,819,532,950, forward strand.
TGACTAAATAGTAGTTTAATAAGTGACTTTCTCTCTCTTTTTGCTTGTTAATAGTATTGTGTGCTAGTGACCTTTGTCACAGCTTTAGATTAAAATATTAATATTGTTCTTTGATGTATCTGATAGAAAAAAAGTGTGTGTGTGTGTGTGTGTGTGTGTGTGTGTGTGTAAATTTCTAGGCTTCTTAAAGGCTTGTGTGATTGTATTTAGCCTGTTTTTATTAGAAGGCTTATTTACATTTCTGCTTGTTGTTAGCCTTAGTTTAAGGGCTTGTGTGTTAGAGTGTATATTTAGCCTGTTTTTTATTAGAGGGCTAATCCATATTGTTGTTGTTGGGTGTGTCTAATATTCTGTCATGGCTGATGACAAGGATAAACACCCTAAGTCAGGGTTTAAAAAAATGCCCTAAATGTGGGCAGAAGATGTTTGTTACAGACTGCCATGTGAATTGTGTCTACTGTTTGGGTGCCTTGCACTTACAAGAAACATGTTCTATATGTCATTCTTTTTTTGTCTAGAGCCATCCAAGGGAGAACAAGAAAGCTTATTGACAGGGGTTTATTGAAACCTTCCTTCCAGGAGGCTTTGAGTGACCAGGATGGATCTAGTAAGTCCTCAAAGTCCTCCAAGACTTCTGCGGATTAAAAGCAAATCGAAAAAATCTAAAGAGTCTGTGGCATCGGCTCCACAGGTCTCGGAGCTGACTGTCTTCTCTTTTCGGAGCCAGTCCCCGGTTTTGGAACCAGTGTCCAAAATTCCTAAATCGCCTCTACTCCAGTCGGTATCATTGGTCCAATCATCTCAATCTTCTGTTAGCCTATCTGATTAGGATGTGGATCTGGTGGTGCAGAAGCTTCTACAGGCACCAGCCTTTGCCAAATTGTTATCGGCTCTGACCCAGGAGGCTTCGGAGCCAAAGACCCTTATGCCAGCTATATCTCTTCCTCCTCCAAGCCATTACTGCTCCTTCGGAGCCGGAGGAGTCAGACTTGCTGATTGTGGAGCCTTCAGAGCCAATGCCTACCCCAGTATCTTCGGCTCCATTCACTCTGACATCATTGGCGCCGATCGAGGACTCTAGAAGCCGACATTCTCTGGTCGGGTCCGGGGAGGATAGTCTAACTGACTTGCCGGTTCCGACTTTGCCTCGCAGGGCTTCGGCTTGGATGAGCTCGGCTCCTACCTTGGGCTCAGATCCCACTGTCCTGGTGCCGGCGGTATCGATGGTTTCCTCGGATCCATCTGTCTCTTTGCATCAGAGCAGAGGGGCCTTCAAGGCCATGATGAGATTTATGTCTCCAAAGACATCCTCAGCTTCAGGTCTGGCTTCTTTATCCCCTAAAGCACATGTGTCTGCTTCTGCCTCACAGATCCTAGCTAAGCGCAGAGACACAGTGCCTCAGGAACCCCCATTGGGTGGCCCATGCTCTTCCGAGACCTCTCCAGAAGCTCCCACTGATGAGGTTCCCAGGAAGAGAGAGTGTAAGAGGAAACATTTGGACTTCCCTCAGGAGTCATTAACATTTGATACTGACTTGGATGAATCAGAAGGGTCCCCACGGTCCCCCTCTGAGGATATCTAATTTGCAGAGATACTGGAAATCCTTAGGCAGAGGGACGACTGGCAGTTCACCAGCCCTACTGAGGGCGAGTCGGTCCTCCTGAAGGCTTTCTGGTCTCAGCCCTCCACCTCTTGGGTGTATCTGCCTTTCGATGACATTATGCAGCTGGTCTCACGAAGGGTGTAGGAGTCCATGCTCCTCATTTCATATGCAGGTGATGGAATGAGGAATGCATCGGGTACAGTAATTGCTCCTAGGAGACGCTCCTGGATGCGCTTGTATTCCTTCATGGAGCCCTTCAAATCATCCTTTGTGGTCATCCCTTTGTGGGCCCAAAGTTAAGGAAACTTTAATTAGGTGTGAGCAGGATGGAAAGACTCTGTCTGCCATTGGGGTCCGTTTTTCCACCCCTACCAGACCCTACCCCAAGGGTCAAAGGGGAGGAAAAATGTGGTTCCGAAAAGCCCAAGGAGCCTTTCAGGACACATGTGGTGAACCCCCCTCCAGGGGCAGAGGAGGGGGCAATAATGGAAGACGCCACCTTCGCGGCAGGGGGGGGGGTCCACAAAACCAGGGTGACAGAAATCACTTCTTTGGGAAGCCCTACCAGTGCTCCTGAAAGGAGGCCTGATTGTCCTGCTCTTGAGGCAGTTGGGGGTCACTTATCTTTGTACCCAGACACCTGGCTCATAATAAACGACAACTGGGTACAAAGTATCATTTCCAGAGGATACTTCATCCCATTCGCCACACCCCCTCCACCGACAAGGAAAATCTCAGATGTTCCACCCAGTTACAGGGAACAAGCAAGCAACAGAAGAGGTCCAGACGTTGCTAAGAAAAAGAGTAATTTAACCAGTCCCAGCAGACCAGACAGGATCCGGAATTGGACCTCAGCAGACTAAAGAAATCTGTAAAGAAAGAGAAGTTTTGGATGGTCTCGCTTCAGTCAATACTTCCCTTCTTAGGGAAAGACAATTGGATGTGCTTGATAGATCTCCAGGATGCGAACTACGACATAAAATTGGCCAGGCATCCAGGGATCATCTGTGCTTCCGGCTGGCAGGCATTCATTACCAGTTTCGAGCCCTGCCCTTTGGTCTTACTACAGCTCCCAGAGTGTTCACCAAATGCATGGCAGTGGTCATGGCTCACCTGAGGTGTTTAGGATTCCAGGTGTTTCCGTACCTAGATGATTGGCTCCTTACCGCCACCACCAGGCATCAACTTATTCAGGCCAGAGAGTCCACTCTGTCACTCTGCAATCAGCTGGGCATTACAATAAACTCAGAAAAATCTGCCTTGTCACCATCGCAGCATGTCGTCTTTGTCAGAGCAGAACTGGGACACCACCACCACCACGCTAAGGCTTCCAGTAGAAAGAGTCTTACTTCTACGTCAGCATGTCCACATGTTAATATCCAAAAACAAACCACCAGCATCAGAAGTTCTGAAATTGTTAGGGATGATGGCAGCAGCAATCCTAGCCATACCATTGGCTCATATGCACATGCACATACTGCAATGGCTGTTGTTCACTCAGTGGTCTTACCAAGAACTTCCCATAACTCACATGATAATGATCACAAATTCCTGCAAAAAGGATCTTCAGTGGTGGTTGACCTCACTTCATGTTACGATAGGACACCCCTCCAGCGGTCACAGTGACCACGAACACTTCCCTGATAGGGTGGTGGGGGCATTTTCAGGGAAAGATAGCGCAAGGCACATGGACCAATCAAGAGATTCATCTGCATATCAGTGTCCTAGAGATTAGAGAAATACTTTTGGTGTTGCAGTACTTTCAGGGGTCTCTTCCTCTGTGTACAATTGCGATTCAGATGGACAACATGTCAGTGGTCTGGTATTTGAACAAACAAGTAGGAACCAGATCATACCCCCTTTGTCGCAAGGCCCTCAGAGTATGGCAGTGGGCTATTTCCACCCAGCTCTTTCTGTTAGCAATGCACATCCTTGGAAAAGCCAACGTGATAACAGACAAGCTAAGAAGAGCAATTTTGTTGCCCCACGAGTAGTCCCTCAAGACAGAAATAACGGACAGGATATTCCACAGGTGGGGCCAGCCTTGCTGCAACCTTTTTGCCAGTCACATGAACACGAAATGCAGAAGCTACTTTGCCCTGATTCCTCCCCTGCGAGAAGCCCCAAGGGACGCACTCGTTCATGATTGGTACCCGGGTCTCCTTTATGCATTCCCACCAATCCCACTGATACCTAAGGTATTACAAAAAGCAAAAGCCCTGAGAAGGACCATTATTCTAATAGCTCCTCATTGGCCTCATCAGATTTGGTTCCCCTTCCTGTGACTTCATCTTTTGGATGACCCCTGGATTCTGGACCCAGTTCCGGATCTTCTGACCCACTTGTCGGGGGAACTTCATCCCTCCCTGCAGTCCTTGAAGCTGACAGCTTGGCTGCTCCAATTCCCATCATAGCCAGGTTCCACAACCTTTCCAATGAGATGAAGCAAATTCTTCTATCCTCTCATAAATCCTCTAAGAGTAAGCTATACCTCAGCAAATGGAAGAAATTTTCTATATGAGTCTCTAAAAACAATATTGAGCCTTACCAAGCCCCTATGGCCTCTATTCTAGAATTCTTAACCATGATATTTAATAAAGGAGCTGCAGCAGCAACAGTCCATGTTCAACTTGCTGCTATTTCTAACTTCCATCTGGGATTTGAAGGATTGAATATTATGTCACACAAATTGTCCAAAGCATTTCTTAAAGGAACCTTTCATATTAGACCACCTGTGAAATCCCCCTATTCTCCACGGAATCTAACTTTTATGCTTTCCTGCGTAATTCTTCCACCATTTGAACCAGCTTCCTTATGTGACCTCAAATTCTTGTCATGGAAAACCATCTTTTTGGTGGCTATTACTTCTGCCCACCAGAGTGTCAGAGCTTCAAGCCATGTCCATCAAGCCTCCTTATTTGATTTTTCATGCTGACAGAGTCTCACTTCAACCAAACCCTTCATTCTTGCCCAAAGTTTGCACTGAAACTAATCTCAACCAAATTATTGATTTGACAGTTTTCTTCCCCAACCATTCCAACAATCTAGAGTACATGCTGCACAAACTTGACGTTCACAGACAGCTCAGATTTTATTTGGATAGAACAAAAGATTTCAGGAAATCAGACCAGCTTTATGTTTCATTCTCAGATTCCAGGAAGGATATGCCAGTGGCTAAAACAACTCTGTCTAAATGGCTATCTGATTGTATCACCTTTGCTTATTCAGCTGCCAATATGCCCTTACAGCATAAAATTAAAGCTCACTCAACCAGAGCAATTTCTACATCTTCCACCTTTTTGGCCAGACTTCCTATTGATAATATTTGCGCAGCAGCCACTTGGTCAAAACCTCATACCTTTATTGCTCATTACAAAGCTGACAGGGCCTCCTTTGAATCACGGTCCTGAGAAATATACTCCCGTGAGCCACCCGAGGTAGATGGTGCTTGGGATGCTACCCGTCAGTAAAGAATGAACGGTGAGATAGAACAACTTCTCATAAAGAAGTTAATTACTTACCATAACGTTCCATGTGAGTTTCTCATCTTGCCTTCATTCTTACATCCCTCCCTCCTACCCCCTCTTGGGCTTACAGAAGACTGAGATGCTAGATTTTCCTGGTTACTCAACTCTTCTATACTTTCTCTCTTATGGAATTATAGAATTACATATGGTATTATTTTACGCAGCAAACAAGATCTGAGATAACTCTGGGTGCATCATGGGATAGGGACTTGGCCTCAAGCTATTTGGAAACCTCGAGCTTTGCAATAGGCCGACTCTGAGCCGAGGGATCGGCTCCGGACCCATCAGCAAAGAATGAAGGAGAGATGAACAACTCACATGGAACGTTATGGTAAGTACATAACTTTTTTTTTCCCTCTTTCAATGAAGTTTCAGTTGTTACACTGTATATAAGGGGTCTATATATTGTTTATATTGCTAACTAACCACTTTTTTTAGATACCTAAATACTTAAATCTGTGCACTAAGCATGCCCTTCTCCATAGTGAGTTTTACAGACCAAGTCTTAATAACTGGTAAGAGGTATCTGGCTTGTCTAGAAATCATATTATAAATCTTTTGGGCATTTAATGACAGTTCTAATAAGACAAACCATGAGTAAATAGCCTCAACTTAGGTTTCAAAGTGGAACTATTTTTTTTTTGTTTATGGATTTTTCTCCATGCCCACCAACCATCAGATCCCTTATATCTATTGCACCCTTGTAAACCCACCAATACGCTGTACCTTGTAGGGCTTCTGGAGCTAAGTGCCAACTGTAGGAGGTCAACTCCCAGACATCCATGGAGATGGTTTTGCCCTTGTCTATGGCAACATGCTGTGTGCCATTAAGGAGGGGTAGGGGACATTGTCATCTCAGTGGCCTGGATGTCTTTGACTTCAACTGTCCAGACTGAAGCAACCATTTTTCAAGATGGGAACCAAACTGTCCCAACGCTAGGGAAGTATACAAGTATACACAGTCCTCATTTATCCATCTCCAGAGCCAGTTTGTCTAGCTACTGACAATGAGGGTGCTTTATTATTAAACCTAACTCCTCTATGTCACTTGTCTTGTCACAATGTAATAGATGAGTCTTTGTGGGTTCTGTTCAAGCAGCTTTATTATGGACAAACACATTACAGTTATAGCTATTAACTTTAACTTGGTAACTTATATACAAACTAAGTACATTCATTCTCACACGCTTACTTTCTGGCTGCACTTTCAAAATGGCACTAGGTACAACATGTGCCTGCCATGTATATATGCGCATTCATCATCACTTGCTATGCTTCTTAAAGACACATCACACACTGTGCTCTACACTCTATAGGAGGCTGATGTGAGTTCCCCCATCACCGTGGGTAGAGGCTATTTCTTCCCTTTGCACGTGCTTGCTGTCATGACCAGCTTGACAACAACAAACTCACATCTCATTCTAGCTATATTTGGCATAGTGCGAGCACAATTTTCAGTTCCTTGGTATTGTTTAGAAAATGAAAGGTATAATCAGGACTTCATCCACTTTTTAATTAACTGAAATAGTTGTAGTTCTTTTCATTTTGACATTCAGACTAATATTTAGATATGAATGATTTTTGGACTGCCTGTATGTTTAAAGTATTAAACACCAGATGTTCAGACTTTTAATATAAATTCACAAAGCAAGGTGTATGCAAAGCAAGACAGAGCTGATTGGTTTATCTCTCGATGAAGGTAGTCATATCTTCAAATACTGGGCTCTGAATTTGTTATGAATGAGTTTTAGCATTCTTGGAATTTATACTGCATTTAAAACTTGACATTTTGTTGTAGTCAGAGTTTGTTTCTTCACAGCAACGAGAGGCACAGAAAATTACTGTAGTAAACTAAGAATGTTCCTGAGATGAATTCAAGATGGTGTTTTTTTTCAGTGTCCCACTCAGTAGGGATACAGTTAGGACAGTCGCACCTCCTGGCCATTTGCCTATCCCAGTCAAGTAGTCAATTCTAGCTACTTCTCTCCACTAGGACTTAACATAGTGGCCTGCTCCTAGCTGCACATCACCACACATTCTGTACCCCCTTGCAAAATGAGCAGGCAGAGCTTCTTCATTCCTTCTTCACTCTGTACCTGTGCCATCAAGCTTTCAAATCACTAATCAAACATATATTACATGAATAACAGTCAGGTCTTTATCCCTCTGCACCAATGGAGCTGGTCATAGGTAGTAATTTTGGGAAACATACTTACATCTTCCTTTCTCTGTGCATGCTTTCTTTGTATAGAATTGCAAATGACTAATAGCTTTGATGTTTAAAAGCTTTGTACATTACAGCATTTGTTTATTTGGCATTGATTACATAACAATCAGGTATTAAGAATTCATATTTTGATTATGTTCAATAGATTTCATCAGATTCAGCTTTCTTCAAAAACTGACTTCCTTCTTTCTGCTTAGTTTTATCATCATACTCCAGTGCCATGCTATGGACAATAAACTCATCACGCTTTTAATGATACTATTTGCCAGATGTCATACATCAAAATCCAACCACCTTCATTCTGTTTCAGCCCTGATCTTTAGTTGGTTAATCTTTGTTTTCCATCCATACATACATACTTGAAGGAATACTGTGGCTTTCAAATACTTTTTGTCTTAGTAGAATTTAAAAAAAAAATTAAGCAATCTCTCTCTTCCAAACTCAGAAATCTGGATAAAATTTTAGGTAGGTTTTGGCCTTTACATCATAATTGATTTATGTGTTGTTGAGTAATACCATTTTGACCAACTGCCCTGATCTATAATTTTTGCAGAACATTAGCATTGCCAATGCCGTAATTTAACTTCATCCTGTGAATCTGTTATTCACATATATTTGAATGCTACCTTTGAAGAGTTAATATCAAGATGGGATGTATCGCGCTCTGTGCCTATTGTTGCTCTAACTCACTTCAACCCTGGCTGGTTAGTATAAATTACTGAGCTGAAGGGATGGATGGCTGGATAGATAAAAACAACACAAGACCATTAGACAGATACTGTACTTAAAACAAAAAATAACAGCTGTCTGATCTGCACATATGAGAAAGAAATAGACTCACTTTTTTCAAGTAAATAAAGCCTTTGTATCTTCCATGGTGCTTTCATTGAAGGTTGGGCATTGGGCTGGCAACTCAGCACTGTAAAAATCCACTGCCAATCATGAGCGGACCAGAGTTCCACTGTGGCGACCCCTAACTGGGAAAAGCCGAAAGACCTCTCTCTGTCTTCCATGGTGCAATATGCTCACACAGATTTCTCTTTAAAATGTCTGTATTAACCTGCACAGATATGAAAAAAAGGCCCATGTTTTTTAGATAAATGAGGCCTGTACACCTTCGCTATTGCCATACATTGACAGGCTTCCCTTAAATGGGGTGGTTACTTCTCAAAAAAGTGATTTTTTCCTAGATTTGTATGTAGACATATAAAATTAAATATGTAGATGTTGCTTAGTCGAATATGAATGATCTGTTTCACCTGTCACATTTCTGGGGACTATTATCTTCATTATTTCACTAATAAATGAGATATTTTTCATTCACCACAGTTCAAAATTCTCTTAAACCAGTTTGCAGTATTTTGACTGTTAAATACTTAACCTAGCTGATACATGTTTGCAAGGGGAAACACTGCACTGGCACTGCACTGGCAAGTAAATTTGATTGGTTACAAAACTGGTTCTAAACTTGCTATCTGCAGTTACACCTCAAAGTTTGAGTATTAAATAATTTTGCCAATGATTATGTTATCTTGAGGTTTGAATTTCTTATAGAAATCTTTAAATCACTTCTAGCTGTTAAGATTTGATGTTCAATGTAAAAAACAGTTTCTCCCAACTTCCCATTAGTCATTCTTAACCTTCTTCACTTTATGCACCAGTTATTTCACCATCATTTTTTCTTGCTTGTTCTTCCACATTTTCCATTACTCTAATACATATTTTCTTTGGTACATTGCAGCAGTAATAGTTCCCTACTAAATTACAGAAACATTGTTGATCATTATGGTATGGAAATGGTAGATAAAGATAGAGCCATTGCTCACAGCTCCCATCATAAAACACTGTCCCTTCTATTTTTTTTCTCCCACAGAAGTAGTTTTTGGTTAAGGTAGATTATTTTACTCACCTGAAATGTTATTGATGATATTCATCGGAGTTCGAGTTTCTTGTCAAGGAAGTTTTGATACAGTAAAAGGTATTTGAGAGTATTAGTTTTTTTGAGTGATCCTGACTGAACAATTTCTAGCTAAAGTTAAATATTCAGCATTGCTTTGGGCGCCTGTGAGCAGATTTTATTGCCTCCATCCTAGCCTATGTAAAAAACAAAACAAAACAATAATCAACATGTTATTAATAGTCTTAAGGAAATATATTATTAGGACATGAAAAGCTGTGTATGCCAACCAGCTTCATTGGAAAGACAGATAAAGCTCTAACTTTTGTACCTAGATTTGAAAAGTGGTGGAGGCATTAACAGGAACTAAAGTGGGAAAGGTAGAAGAGCTGTGTCCATTGTCAGCTTGCCCATTTTGGAGGGGGGAGGAGAAACGGGCCACTCCTTGGTCCAACAAGGGCACCCAACCAACCATGGTGGGGTGACATGTTTGGAAGCATACATGTGACATTTGTGAGGCAAGCTTTTGCAGTCATTGCATTGGCCAGGTAGAGAAGGACTAAGTACATAACCAAAAGTCCACTTCTACAACAGAAGATAGCACCACTATCTCTGCACTGTCTTACCCGCAATGAATGAATGGGCCAGCAGGCTGTGGCCTTTTGGAGAATGATTGTTTTATTAAGGAGAGGATAGCAGGAGCTTGACAGTCATTCTGGGATGATAGCACACAGTAAAGAAAGAAAAATTGTATATGTCCAAGTATAGGAAGAATAATTATTAGTCAATTAAATATGGTGTGCTAAATGTCATACCTTACAAATATACCATACCTTTAGAAACGTTAATTATTAATATTGGACTAAGGTGAATAACTGTATTGTTTGACAAACTTTCAGAGCAGATGAATGCAAATGATACTGAATACAAATTATGAAATTTCTAAAAGGTGACTGTAACCTTCAATATATGAAGACTTAAAACTGTGGAAATCAGTGGGCCTGGCTGGCAGTTTACACTCTGGGCAAAATGCTGCACTGAGCTTAAGATATTATTAGAAACCACGGCCACCTGGAATGCCCATTGAAAGAAGATCTGGGAGCTTTCTTATGAAAAGTATGCAAATGAAAAAAAAAAAAAAAGAATAAACAACACATACCTTCATGGGCATTCCCATGAAGGTATGTGTTGTTTATTCTTATCTTTTTTTTTTCTTTTCATTTGCATACTTTTCATAAGAAAGCTCACAGGTCTTCTTTCATGGGCATTCCGGGTGGCCGCGGTGGTGCAGCGGTTAGAATTGCCGCCTCACAGCAAGAGGTTATCCGGTTCGATCCTCTGCTTGGATGCCTTCTGTGTGGAGTCTGCATGTCCTCCCTGTGGTCATGTAGGTTTCCTACGGGTGCTCCAGTTTCCTCCCACATCCCAAAGACATGCTGTAGGTGGATTGGTCATTCTAAATTGGCCCTAGGTGTGAGTGTGTGCGTGTGTGTGCTTTCTGTGGAAGGTTGGGTGCCAGGCTGGCAACTCGACACCATAAAACTCCACTGCCAGTCATGAGCGGACAGGTGATCCGCTGTGGCAACCCCTAACCGAGAAAAAACCATAAGAAGAAGAAGCTCTTCATGGGCATTCCCATTTATATTATTCTTTCCAGTACAACTTGTGCAATCACTGCCTTGAAAGCAGGGCCAAATGTAAATTGGCGGAATAAATCAGAAAAAAAATAGGCATGATCTATTGGAATCACCATCTTTCTGCTATAGAGGATTGTCTCTGTGATGTCAAAGGTGGGAAACACATGACAAGCCATATCCTGACCCCATTTAATTTGTAACACACATTTTCATGTGTGGGCTGTACTTAGTTAGCTACACATTGCTTAGTCTTATAAAACAGAGTATTGCTTACTGTGTTTGAAACTCTCAGGGAAAGAAAAGGTAATTCTGTTTTATATTTTTGTTGCACAGCCAGAAATGGCTGCACAGTCAGCACTCTGATTTTCTTTATGATTGTGACTATTAGACACAAAGGAAGGATCTCTAGCTCTCCCAGAAGGCATTTATTTTGGGGATAACTTCTGACAAGCTACAGGCTTGGCAATGAGGGAAATGAGCAAATTGCTACTGATACTGTGCAGTTGCACCATAGTAGATACTTCAAGTAGTGCACACACCTTATAATGTTTCTGCTTGTGGTGGGCATCCCTTAGTGGAGTTTCTGGTAGTTTGTGCTCCCACTTATAATCATCTTTTGTTTGTCAGCTACACTTACCCCCCCCCCCTCCCCCTCCCCCAATAGCAACATTACATTACATTCCTGTCAGGAAAGAGCTCATTCAGAATCCACTATCTTGTTTGCTTATCAGGTTCTGGTTGAATAGATGTCATGATCTGGTTATATGGGATGTTGAGGTATTGCATTATACTATATAAGTCTTACAAACATGAGATGTTGCTCATGGATGCATATCTGCAAAATGCCTTTGTGCTTTCCATTTCACCTTGTGTTTTTGTTTTCAGTAGAACATCAGTTTTATTACTATTCTTACCCCTGTATATAAAATTTCAATAAAAAATTGAAAAAATTGAAACACTAGTTTTTATTGAATAATGCATATAGCTATATTTTTAAAGTTATGTTTATTCTTTTTTTTTCACTATGCCCATCTTTATTGTCTTTCAATAGCAATAATCATACCTACAGTCACTTCTTTCCATGCAATCATTTATCCTGGTGGCTGCTTGCACTTCACCCTCATTTTTCTTCCCCTACCATAATATCAGTGAGCCAACCCCAAACCAGAATTTCATAATTTTATTTCAGCTCTACATTTAACTTCAATCATCAAAACGTTCAAATAGTGAGAGAAGCAGATATCATTTCCACCTTCCATTAAATATTTTCCACCTTGTACCTTTAGTCTAATTCATTTACATTCCTTGTCTCCTTCTTTGAGCTATTTAATCGATAAATTTCCTAATATCTTTTCCATTTTCCTGCATACTCCCTTCTCTTATTTATAGACCATATTTCTTCCTTCTTCCTTGTTAGGACTGTCACTTTGTCTCTCACTTCCTGCAAAGTAGGGGACTTTTTCTGTTTTCCACTTCTTTGTAATGGCCTTCTTTTGTCAGTAATAGTAATACCCATATTAGCCTTTGTTCACCTTTACTTATCTCCTCTCTCCACCCCAGAAAATATAGTTACTTTGTCGATTCTACACATCTCTGCATTCTCTATTAATAAACCATTAAAATCCCTCCTTGTATCTTGTCAGTTGCTCACATTCACAATATGTATGTACCAAGTGTCCTCTTTGCTTACCACTACATTTCCAACATTCTATTTTATTTCCATCAAACATTCTTGCCAACATACTAAGTATGTAAAACATCTATAAAGCTATTTCTAGGTGAATATACAACGTTGCCTCAATTTTGTTGCTTGTTTGGATATCTTATGTAGGATCAGCCACTTGTTTTTACAAGAGCTGTGCCCCTGGATCCTTTTCCCTTGGGGCCTTCTTTTTATCTATAATCTAGTGTTTGTAAACTACCAATAGTATGCCTTTGATATTAAAGCCGTCAGTGTACCTGTGCCTTCTCACAACTCATTATCTATCTTTATTATGCCTAGTATTAGGTCTTCCCCTGTTTTATACCAACTCATTTTCTCAGTTACCCTTCTCATCCCCACACAAGTCCATCTCAACGTCTCATGTAAAATAAATTCTCCCTTCACTTCCTCCCATGTCTTAGCTCTCATCTCTACTAACAATTGTGATCAGTATTTCACCCTACCCAGCTCCATACTCCATCTCCATGGATCATTTTGCATCTGCCTATTCTGCTGTATTTCCAGTGTCACACACTTCTGTCTTCCAATTATTCAGCTTCTCATCACCAAACCTCCTATTAACTTACACCCCTCCTGTAATATACTACTCCCCAAATTCTCTCTCTGCACCTGTAACAATACTATCCATATGTTTTGTCACCTCTTCAACTCATCTTGGGCCTCCCATATCATTCTTTTTCACAGGATGTAAACCCCTGAACAGCAATTCTAATTTGCCTGCAATTATGTCTTAATATCTGGAGCTGCCAGACCTATACTGGGTATAGTTACCACCTCCCATGGAAATCCAGGCTTCCCAGTGTCCCGTAGAAACTAGGTGGTCATCTGTTTTACCGTCTTCAAAACTGCACCTGTTGTGACCACCAAAACATTTGTCTAGGAAAAGAAATTGTGCTAACACATATAGTTGCACTATCTGGACTCTTTGGTCTAAATATAAAGATACTGACAGCCTTTTCACCAATAATTCCTTACTTTTCAACCATGCTGTCTCATATGTAAACTTCAATAAATCCTCTGCTGTCTTGCCTATCAATATCCCAGAATACCTAATCTCTGTACCCTGTCCTAACTGTCTCATATCATCCCATACCACCCCTTTCTATTTTTTATGCAGACATGCAGATATCAACTTGGATCAGGGCAATAATGATATCCTGTTTGATAGCCCTCTCATCATTGTCCTTATCCTTTTCAAATCTAGCCCATAGTACAATATTTAGCTTACTAATTATAAACAGTCTTGGTAAATAGTGGATGCCTTTCTGGTGTTATATAATTTGTTTGACTTTGTTGTTTCTAATCATGCTTTGTTGTACTTGTTTGTATTTTTTAACATGCTCTCCTTTTCCCTTCTGTTCATCTGCTTCCTTTGCAAGCCCTACCTTATTTCTTATAGGGTTAAAAAATGTAAATGTAATTCAAAGTCCAAGACAACAGTTACAGTAGAAAACACTATGCTCATAACGTAATAGCTTAAATAGTTTGGCAACCTGTTGATGAGGAAAATTTGAGTGTGTCTGTATGTGGTAATAACAACTAGCTTAAGCTGGAAACTAACCACAAGTCCTTCACAACAGAATCTTTGCTCTGAGCAATATCCACAAATTAGACTCAGCCACTGAATATTCAAGATACTACAGGTATAATGCAGTAAAAAGAAATTTGCTGATTCACCAATGACTCATTTTTTAGAAACATTTTGGCAAAATTGCATCAGTTATATATACTACACATATACAGACAGACATGCACGGACACATACATTGAAAGACAAGCACACACACACACACACACACACACACACACACACACACACACACACAGTTTAACTAATAACTTCAAGCTTCAGAGCAAATTCTGGAATGGAAATTATACAATTTAATGAAGTTTTAGTGAAACGGTTAATGTTTAGTGGAATATGCAGTAGGAAAGCTCCTCAGCTTCCCATTATGGGTGATAACGTATCATACTGAACTATCACATTTCGGCAAACCTGTGAAAAAGGAGAGATTTCCCAGAAAATACTCCTCCATGCAAAGCAGATCACAACAAAATTTTTCTGTTTTCCTCTAAACATGTATGAGACTGAAACTCGATCCTTTAAGATATAAGTATATGAAAGGGTACAGACTCGTATAGAGAGAACAAAGTTTGTTTTTGAAATTAAGATTTATGCACTGTAGCCATTTTTGAGGTGTTGGATTCATGGGTTGATAACTCTTCAAGTCACTTGAACCCAGGAGATTTAGTGCCCCAGCCTCAAGCCACTTTGAGAATTTTTCTTCCCATAGTGCCCTGTTCTCCCTGGTTACCTAAGATCTCATTTGCTGCTTTAGTGACTGGAAAAGTGATCACTGACAGCTAAGTGCTCCACCTCTCCCTTCATAATAATTGCTTTTTTCTATCATAAACACCCCACAGAGAGCCACACAGAAGTCAGATTAGTGCCTTTTATAGTCTGAGTGCTTTGTAGTATTCAAATTGTTTTTTTCTGTCTTCAAACGCCTAGGTATTTACATTTTCTGTCCCCTCACTGTGTGCATTTGTTTTAGTAGCTTGATAGTTTTCTTAGGACTATAGAAGGTTTACTTGCTAGTGCGCGCGTTCATTATAACAGTTGATAGTTTTTATAGGAATATTATAATCATTGTTAGAAATACATAGTTGGCAGTTCTTAAATCCTTACATACTTAAATATTAAAAATTGTTTATTGATAAGGCAAGTGTTGCTAATCATGGAAAAATAGACTATTTTCAAAAAATGTGCAAAATGCCCCCACAGGATGCCATCACAAGACCACCATGACTTGTGTGTGGTCTACTCATGATTATCTCATTTGTCTGCAAACTGAGAGATTTGTGCTGAGTTTGGCAGACAGGTGAAGCAAATTGATTGTTAATCCTTCCGCCAGATCCAGAGAGCCATGTAAAAGAAGGCTTCAAAGGAGCCTTCCTAGTCCAAAGATATGGATCCTAAAACATATCCCAGTGGCTCAGCAAGTCCATATCCTATCCATAGGTTTCTGAGGCTGGAGAAACCAAGAGGTCAGACACTGACTTATACACCACCTCTGGATCTGGAGTTTTTGCATCTGAGCTGTATTCAGGACTGTTCTCCCAAGATTCCCAGTCCTATCTGTAGGCCATTGTCTGCTATTTCAGTTCTTTCCTTCTGGTCATTCAGGAGTACTTCAGAAGTGGATCTAGACTGTTAGATGCAGAAGTTTTCTAAGAACTCCTATTGGGATGGGGGTCATTCCATCGCCTAGACTTAGTGAGTAATCAGATCCGTCCCTAACCTGTCCAGCCTTGTTCCCTCACCAGTTCACCTCTCATCACTAGTCTCATCAAATCCATTGTTTTTTGGAACCTGTGATCTAAGTGCCAATTTACCTATCCTTTCTAACACCAATGGTATTGGGTCTGACTCACTCTACTCCAACATCTGCAATTTTGGCTTCATCTACTGGGCCATTGCCCCTGTCTCTGTTAGCTGTCTCAGAGTCTTCAGCCTTTGATTCTTCACTGCTGATTCCCACATTGGAACGAACCGCTCTGTCTGGGAGTCACTCCTTTAGTTGCAACTGTTCCTCTGAAGGGCGAGACAGATCTGTTTATCAGGGGATATCTTCAAATCCAGCAGAACTCTGATTGTTTTTTCCGGTGCTGGGAAGGATGGTTTCATTCCCCAAACCAGGGGATTCACAGGTTCCTCTGGTCTTATTTCCATCCCTTGTCCTTGCTCGTCTGTCTTCTTTTTCTCCTTACACATCCACAGGTCAGAATTGTTCCAGTGTTCTCAAACCCACTGCACATAAGCAGTCCAGGTCCTTTGAGGATTCAGGAGACTCTTCCACTGAAATACCAAGAAAGAGGATGTGTAAGAGGAAACACCATGACTTTCAGTCAGAGTCTCCTACCCCTGATACTAGCTTGGAGGATAGAGAGGATTCTCCACAATCCCTTCCAAAAGATGCCACATTCATCAAGATTATAGAGTTAATGCACCAGAGAGAACCGTGGCCCATAGAACCACCATCACAGGATGAGGAGGTATTGCTTGAGGTCTACAGAATGGCACAGTCTACACCCAAGTTGGTGCCTTTGGCTGACAAGTTAAAACAGCTGTCAGTTAGGAGGTCTTGGCAAGAGCCCAACAACTGCAAACTGGTACCCAAAAGCCAGATAAGATTCTCTGCCCCGACCCCCAAAGAGCAAACACATTGGTCTAAATCACCAGCAGTGGTCTCAATCATTGTGGTGACAGCCATGAAGAAGGAAGTGTCAGAGGACTCTTATCTGCCCGCACTGTTAAGAATGACTCCAGAGGGAGGGACAGGCTTGGAAAGATGGCGATTGCTTCAGGGACCTTAGTCTTGCAGATCGATCTAGGATTCCAATATGAACAGATTCCAGAGCAATTTATAACAGCAAGCACTGTCTATCTGTACCCACTCTGATGGAAACCTGGAAGCTTGAAACAAAGCATTTTGAACTACAATTTGCATCCAGGAAAGTACATTTAAACTATATTTAAAATATTGCTCTTATCTTACCATTTAAATCAGTTTTATGTATTACCCATTGTGCTTGTTCTGTATCTGAAGTTAAAGCTATTAATTGAAGACACTTTTTATAGTTTCATTGCTTTATAGTATTTTCAAGTGGTTTCTGTGCTGTGCCTTTGTGTGTAAATAATTTCTGAGTGGGCTCTCATTTTATTGCATTTTTACTGACTCTCTTCTGAAATGTTCCCACTCACCCACCTTTTCCTGTTGTGCTTTTAAACTTGGGGGCTTTGGAGCTATCAACCCCTTCTGTATATCTGGCCTTGGAAGCTCCTCTCAGTCTCATCTTCTGTATAAATGGCTCTTCCCAGTCTTATCTTCTCTGCTCATCTTACTGGGTACTGACACATGAAACTGGGAAGGCCCTCCTCTTAGCCTGCTAGTGTACCTTGAAATTGCCTTAAAGTGTGTATGTGTGTTCCTCGTTGCTGGCATGTCTGTCTTTGAATTGTGTTGTAATTACTTGTAGCAAGTTCTTAGATTTGTTTCTGGTACCCATTTACATTTGGCTAACTAAAGTGTCTTTTTACATTATGAAGACTTGGAATAAAATTCTAGTGGCAGTCATGCCTCTCAACTGTCCCTGATTTTCAGAGATGTCCCTAAATTTCACTCAAATTTTAGCTCTGTCCTCCTTAAACCCTAAAGTAACTGATGACTTTTGGAGACAATGTGGAAAATTACACTTACGTAATGATAATAATTAGAGTTATAGACTTATTTTACTTCAAAAAAGTGTATTCATTCATGTTTTCCTATTCTGTCAATGTCTGAAGTTAATAATACTAATATTTTTAAAAGTGTCTCTGATTTTCCTGATTATTTCAGGATTTGTCCCTGATTGGTTGAGAGTTATGGAAGCAGTAGAAATGTAGCTTGGTCTGTCTCAGTTGTGATACACACAGGTAGGCTTAAGTGACAATTGCTTGTTGCAGTTAGTTGTTTAATTTGTTTCTGATACCTTTTCACTTTTGGCTAACTGAAGTATGTTTATACTTTAAGAAGACTGGGACTGCAGTTATAGTGGCAGTAGACAGGTTGCCTGGTCTGTCTGAGCTGGGATACACACAGGAAGGCTTAAGTGAAAATTACTTGTAGCTATTTATTTCATTTGTTTTGCATACCATTTTGCTTTTGGCAAAGTAAAGCGTGTTTTTACATTAAGAAGACTGAACTGGCAATTCTAGTGGAAGTAGAAAGGTAGCCTGGTCTGTGTGAACTGACAAACACCAGGGTGGGGTGGGAGTGGGGGTTTAAAGTAACGATTATTTACTGTAGATTTGAAACAGCCCTTAAAAGGCTGAAAGCACTCATCCAGGATTTTAGCTATTATTATTATTATAGCGTTTTAAAAATAAACCTTCTTTGTGGTGGCATCTTGTCTTTTTGATTTTGAAATACCCTACTCATGGGAGACTTTACCTACCCCTGTATAGACTGGAAAACATCACTGCTTGTAACTCACAGGTACATTTCCTGCGCTTTATCAACATGAACACACTGGACCAAATAGTGAGCACTCCAGCCAGAGGATCAAACATACTGTACCTAGTACTCATAAGCATGGAAAACCATTGCACCTTCCTCTGTGTCATATCGTCATTGGTGTGGTTGGATCACAGAGCTGTTTACTTTGAAATAAAAATCAACTCATTAAAACCCAGATAACCTGTAACAGTTAAGAACCATTCTAAAGCAAACTACATCCTATAAAGTGATCTTTTTCTTCTTCTTTTGGCTTTTCCCGGTTGGGGGCCGCCACAGTGAAACTCTGGTCCACTAATGATTGGCAGTTGATTTTTATGGTGCCAAGGTGCCAGCCCGATGGCCAACCTTCAACGAAGACACACCCATTCATGCATGTCTTTCGAACGCCAGTCAACCGCGCGGAGGACATGCAGACTCCACACAGAAGGCGCTCTAGCCGAGAATCGAAGGAGAGAACCTCTTGCTATGAGGCGACAACACTACCTCTGCACCACCGCGGCTTCACATCCTATTAAGTGATAGTTTGTCAAAATTCATGGCTCACCCAAACCCCGAGAACAAAGCTACCTATGCAGAATTATGCACAGAAACCCAGTACAAACATTTAAATGGCCACATTGAAGCTTCAGTCTCGTTCTCCTCGGCTCCGCGCTCTCCATTTCTCGCCGGAGCTGATGGAGCCATTGGAGTCGAGGCACTCCCCTCTGATCCGACCCAGACCCGAGTCGGTTGCTTCCTCCAGATCGACTCGGAGTGTATCCGAACCTGATATGGACAAGCTTATGAGGAGGTTCATCCAGAACCAGATTCAGATGGGGGTCTTACCAGGACCCTCTCCCATTGTTGAGGGTTCTTCTTCTACTATGTTCCACCCTATTGCTCCTTCCCCAATCCGACCCGACGCTTCGGGGGTCTTGGGTCAGAGACCTTTCGGAGCTGTGGGGTCGGCGCCAATGGTTTTCGTTTCCTCGATGCCGGCTGTCACCTTGAGTTCCTCGGATCCAATCTCGGATCCAGGGGACTCTCAGAGCCGTCATCAGGGAGTTGGACCCGAGGGTCGAGATCTTGCTCTTTCGGATCCCACCCTCGGTGCCCAGACTACCCCGCCATCGGCTCCGGTCCCTGCTTCGGTGCCGGGCAGAGCCTCTTCATTATGTTCTACGGAGGTGTGCTCTCCATCAGCATTCGGGGCAGTGGAAAGGGTCCTCTCCAAGGGATTGAGACCTCAGCTCACATGCTTGGATCCCACCCAGACCCCTCTGATTTTGGATTCTGCTCCCATTGCCCTGTCTCAGGGATAGCCCGTGCCAAGGCAACCCCAGGTTGTTCCCCTCAGGGAACCCCCGGAGGCTTACGAACCCTCTCCAGAGAGTCACACTGGAGAGGAACCTCGTAAGCGCAAGTGCAAGAGGAGGCACTTGAACTCCCCTGAGTCCATTACCACTGATACGGACTTGGATGAAGGAGAGGGGTTTCCCCAGATCACCTACCAAGGACATCTTGTTCTGAGGCATTATGGAGATCCTCCGCCAAAGAGGAGGTTGGTCAGCCCCCAAACCTTCTGCGGATGAGTCCGTATTCCTGGAAGCCTTTGGCACAGGCCCATCTACTTCCTGGATTTCCCCTCCAGCTGACCCTTTGGTGGACCTCATCACCACTAGGGCTTGGAAGGATCCTGACACCGTAGAGCCTATACCCAAAAGGCCAGACAAAATTCTTTCCCCGTCAGACAGGCAGGCATGGCCCAAGGGAGCCCCGGTAGATGCTTTGGTGGTTGCAGCTGCCACAAAGAAGGAACTGGCACAGGAGAGTCCCTCGGTCCATCCTCCAGACAAGGAGTCCAGGTCGATGGATCGTTTTGGGAAGCGCATGTACTCGTCATCGACATTTTCTATCCATGCGCTGAATTACTTGGTACATGTCATCCGACTGCAGTGAGACCTTATATCGGAGCTAACTAAGTCACCCCCGGAGTCTCTGTCGTAGCAGGACAAGCAGACCTTCACTGCGAAGATGACTACACTGAAATCAGTGACTAATACCTCTATGCGTCTCCTCTCTCATGCCACGGAGGGAGCTGCTAGAGCTGCTGGTACAGGTGTTGCCTTGAGGCGACATGCCTGGATCAGGCTGTGTCATTTTGCAGACCCCTTTAAGGCGTCTTTCATCAACACCCCATTTGATGGATCATCCCTGTTTGGGAAGACTGTACATGACACACTAACCCAGAGTGAGAAGGACGGAAAGACTTTGTTAGCCATCAGAATCCGCTTCTCTAACCTCTAGAGGTCCTATTTCAGGAACCAAAAGGGGCAAAATAAGATGTGGTTCCGGAAATCACAGTCCTTTCGTGACACTTAGGAATATTCGTCCCCCAGAGGCAGAGAGGGGACAAGACCGACGCCATCCCAGATGCAGAGGGGGGTCCCAGAAACTTCAGGTCTAGGGAACCTTTTTCCAACAGACCCACAGAGCAACCCTGAGGGTTGCCCGGCTGCTCTACTCTGGAGGCAGTCGGGGGAAGATTTTCTTTACATCCAGTGGCATGGGAGTCCATTACTGCAGACCGCTGGGTGTTAAACTTCATATCCAGGTGATATTCTACCCCTTTCATTTCATGTCCCATAACTCCAGCACGCCTTCCAGATGTTCCACCCGCTCACAGGGAGGCTGCAGCTTTAGAGGTTTCGAAGCTGCTGCAAAAATGAGCCATTGAGCCAGTCCCCCCAGATCAATCCAGATCAGGCATCTACTCGAGGTTCTTTTTAGTGCCAAAGAAGACAGAGGACCTCAGGCCCATTCTGGACCTGTCTATCCTCAACCTGTCGGTAGAGAAACAAAAATTCTGGATGGTCACTCTACACCATTCTACCAGTTCTGAGAGAATGCAACTGGATGTGCTCGTTAGACCTCCAGGACGCTTACTATCACATCAAGGTCCACAGGAGCTCCAGGAGGTTTCTACGCTTCCGGCTAGGGGCCAGTCACTTTCAATTCAGAGCCCTACCCTTTGGTCTCACCACAGCCCCCAGGGTGTTCACCAAGGTTATGGCGGTCGTAGCGGTTCACCTTCAGGGCATTCAGGTATTCTCCTACCTAGACGACTGGCTCTTCATTGCATCCACCAAACATCTCCTGTGTCAGGCCCTACACTACTTCCTCTGTCTGGCTCACAAGTTAAGCATCACGATCAATATCAACAAGTCCCACCTGGCTCCGGTTCAGATCATAGACTTCATCGGGGCACGGTTGGATTCAATTCAGTCAAAGATTTTTCTCACCCCGGAAAGGATAGAAAATCTCAGACTCCATGTATCGGCGATCTTGGATCACTCGGTAGTCACAGCAGCCAATGTTCTCAGGGCTCTGGGTTCGATGGCAACCACAATCTCTATCCTCCCTCTTGCATGTCTTCACATGAGAGTCCTTCAGTGGAATCTAGCAGTTCAATGGTCCTGGCTAGACCTTCCGATGAATTTCCACATCCAAATCAATCGGACATGCAGAACGTCACTCCAGTGGTGGCTTCAATCAGCGGACATTTTTGCGGGGTGCAGCTTTCTAGCCCGTCCGGCTCAAGCCATGGTGACCACGGACGCTTCCCAGCTCAGGTGGGGGGGGCACTTCCTGGGAAGAACAGTCCAAGGCATGTGGTCCCCTCTAGAAACCAAGCTACACATCAATGTCCTGGAGATGAGGGCAGTGCTTTTAGCATTGAGAGCCTTCCACCCTGTCCTACCTCCGGGAACAGTAGCCATTCAATCAGACAACATGTCTGTAGTCTGGTATATAGACAAACAGGGAGGGACCCGATCCTACCCCCTTTGTCGCAAGGCCATGAGGGTTTGGGAGTGGGCCATATCCACCAGCCGGTTTCTCATAGCAACGCATATCCCGGGACACCAACATTCTAGTGGACAGTCTCAGCAGGGTAATCCTTCTGCCTTACAAGTGGTCTCTGAAACATTCAGTGGCGGGGAAGATCGTCCTTGTTTGGGGTCAACCTTGCTGCGATCTCTTTGTGTCTCCTTCCAACGTGAAGTGCACCAACTTCTTCGCTCTGATCCCCCCTCCAGGGGATGTCCCCAGGGACGCTCTGGTCCATGCTTGGCCTCCCAGGCTACTTCCTCCCAGGCTTATCCCCCGTTACCTCTTATTCTGAAGTTCCTTCAGAGAGCTTGCCGGCTGCAGTGCAAAGTCATTCTCATAGCTCCCTTCTGGCCGCATCAAGTGTGGTTTCCCTTCCTATGGTCTCACCTGTTGGTTCCTCCATGGACTCTAGATCCATGCCTGGATCTGATCTCTCACTCGTCGGGCTTGCCCCTGCCCAACCTGGACAGTCTCAAGCTGATGGCGTGGCTGCTCCATTTCCCATGATCATCAGGACTCCTGGACTTTGGTCCCCTGTTAAGAATATTCTGGTAGCTTCTCTTAAAGCCTCCACTAGGAAACTCTACAATAGCAAGTGGAGACGTTTTTGTGTTTTGGCCTCTCAGTGCAATCTGAACCCGTTTACAGCTCCCGTCCCGGTCATACTGGATTTTCTGGCCGATCTTTTTCGATCAGGCACAAGTGCTTCCACCATCAAGGTTCAGCTGGATGCCATCTCTAATTTTCATGTGGGTGAAAATAAGGTTGCTCTGGCTTCTGCCAAACTGTGTAAAACTTTCCTGAAGGGCACTTTTTTATTGCGACCTCCAGTTAAAGAAACAGTGCCCACCTGGGATCTGACTTTAGTTCTTCAGGCTTTGACCTGTCCTCCTTTCGAGCCAGCCGGATCAGTTCTGATGAAGTTTTTGTCATGGAAGACAGCCTTCTTGGTCGCCATCACTTCAGCCAAGAGAGTTTCAGAGTTGCAGGCCTTATCCTCCTTACCCCCTATTTGGTTTTCAACAAGGATAGGGTTTTGCTGTGTACGAATCCTTCCTTTCTTCCCAAAGTGTCCTCAGCATCCAATATTAATCAGTGTATAAATTTTCCAGTCTTCTTTCCAAATTTCCAAAATAGAGGTGAACATAAGCTTCTTTTATTGGCTGTCCATAGACAGCTTCGTTTTTACCTCCATAAGACTAAACCCTTCCGGAAGTCAGATCAATTGTTTGTCTCTTTTTCTAAACCATTTTTGGGAAAAGCAGTTTCGAAAGTGTCCTTAGCAAGGTGGATCATTCTTTGTATTGCACAGATTTATAAGGACAAAGGCTTATCTCTTCCTGGTGTATTGAAGGCTCATTCCACTAGAGCAATGGCCACTTCTGCAGCTTTCTGGTCAAGAGTTCCGTTAGACAATATCTGTGCGGCAGCGACTTGGGCCAATTCGCACACATTCATCTCTCATTATAAATTGGATCTTATTTCTAGAGGGAGAGCATCCTTTGGCTCTGTGATGCTCAGAAATATCCTTCCATAGGGGCGTCCTAGGAATACTAGTAGCTGGGGACTCTGTCCCATATGTGCAGAATGAATGAAGTCAACTACTTCAGATAAAGAAGTTATGTTCTTACCATAACGTTCCATCTGAGTAGTAGACTTCATTCTTCTGCACCTTCCCTCCCTCCATCCCCCTCACTCTTCAGGTTTTTCCTGTTTAGGATTGTGGTTATGTTGCCATTTAGTGTCAGCAAACTCGATCTGGGGCTAGATAGGAGGAAGTGATGTAATATAGGTAAGGGAGGAGCTTGGAGCTCGGAGCTGATGCTTGAAAAGTTTTGCCGGCTCAGATCCGAATCGTATCCGTATACCCATATGTACAGAAGAATGAAGTCTACTACTCAGATGGAACATTATGGTAAGAACATAACTTCTTTTTGTGTTAATTGTTCAGCTGCTTAGGCCAAAGTTCCTGGTATCATTGTAAATTGCTCAAGAGAAAGTGTAATGAATTTTCTGAATTCTAGTCTTGCTCCAAAACTTCTTGCAGTAGTTAGTGTAGAGGTTTATTTCCATTGATGCCTTATGGCGCTGTTCTCATTGGTTCTTGTCTACAAGTTTATTTAAGAGTTTTAGCGAGAGTGATGTGATAAGCTAAACAAAAGACAAAGGCTGCAGTTAAAAAAGTGAAAGAAAGGACTGTTCCCTGGAGCTGGTGGAGTGCTGAGTTTGCTATGTTTCTCAGTATACCGTGGTTATTGTCACTATTGTTTATAATAAGTTAGATTTTCTTTTTCTGTCCTCCCATTAGCAAATAGTACTGCTACATTCTCCTCACTAGCAAACTCAGTAAAGGCACAATTTACAAAAAGGTGCTGATCCTTGTTGCAGTTTTGCGCTACTGCAGAAGAGATTAGGCCCTTTTTGTCAGCAGTCCCTTTACTCTGTTTGCTAATCAGAATATCATAGCAGTACTGATGTGCTTTATTGCAAAGCAATTGGCAACATCATCTGTTAGTTAGGAAAAAAATGGTGTCACTGATAGTCTCATTGAGTGTTAATAGGTCATATAAAATGTACCTACCCTTAATATCTTTTCTCCTTAGTGGTTGAAGGGTGAAAGTGTTTACTCTGTGCATGGTATTACAGCTTACCGACACTGCAAATGGCAATTGTTAATTTCTTTGCTTTCCTTTTTTTTAATATAATTTCCATGGCAAGGATGCCAAAAGCAGATATTAGAGTAATGTTCTAGAATGAATGACTTTCCTTACAGGGTTAGTGAGATGCAGTTTTTCTGTTCTTTTTCACTACTAATGAATTTAGTAGAAGTGAAAAGTGTTACTGAAGTCAGTGGACTGAGAAGCAGAGGTCTGCATTTTTTAACTGCCTCATTAAAGACATTTAAATAAAGAATTTTACAAACCTCTGCTTTTCACTTGTGCTGACTTTAGCAATGCTGAAAAAGTACACATAAAAGATTACTACAAGTGCAGTGCAGATTGTATTACGTGTACTATAGCAAATATCACTCATAGGTGTGCCAGAACTGTTGCCACACATGCACACTGACAGCAGATCTCCTGAAGCATGTTTTTTTTTTTTTTTTGCTACTTATTGATCTTCTTTCTTTATCCTTTACTGAATGTAAGCCGTATCTATAAACTGTACCTTAAAATGAGGAACATTCCTCATTTTGAGTCTTAAAATTTGTGTATTCCATGTTGTTCACATTGAAAGACTTTGGTGCACATTCATTGTTAAGAATTTTTTAATAAATATCCATGATAAACAATACTGAATAATATTCCATTATCCATTCATCAAAAGAATGCCAAGTATAAAGAAACTGTTAATAACCATAGTGTGAGCTTCTTGGTTAAAGTTATTAGTAAGCGTTCTTCAATTTTTTTCATTTGTTCCATATTATGAGGGGTAGTATCACACATTTTGAAGACGAAAGGTTAAAAACAATGGCATAAGGCAGCACTTTACTCTTTCTATCTTTGTAAGACTAATGTTCATTTGTGAAATAAGTTTGAATAATTACTGTGGCCATTTATTAATACCAGCAGAGATTTGAGGTGGCTTTTCAGGGTTAGTGGGTTAGTGTACACTTATGTGAAACTAGTTGGAGTGTATTATTCTGGCCATATGTGAAACTAGTTGGAATGTATTCCAGCCATTTTTATAATCAGACAATTGAGGTGTGCATAGTCAAGTAAGTAGTTGTAATTGAATAGGTATAATGTAGTCTGTGGATGAACGTAACTGAGCTCTACTTTCATGTGATCACATCAGTTATGGATTTGGCTTTGCAGGGCTAATGTGTATTCATGTGAAAGAAGGTGAGATTCATTATAGTGGTAATTTTATTTCATTTTGTATCTTTCACAAATTGTCTTAATTTTTATTTTTGTGCGCATTTCTGTGAATCAAACCAAGATATATTACTGTGGGCCTTACTTTTCTCCTTGATGGTGTTTGTCAGTGGCTCAGTGTATTTCTCTGATATCATGAAGTTTAAATACATCACTGTGGCCATTATTATCTTTATTTTATTTCATTTCTTCACAGTCAGATATCTGAGGTGTGCAAAATTGGTTGACAGTAAATTGTGTATATGAAGGCAGTTTGCTGGTGAAAGTGACAACTGTTGCTCTCATTTGATCACAGTTACTAAGTAATTTGATTTGGCTTGGCAGGGCTAGTGTGCTCATAAATGAAGCAAGCTAAATACATTGATGTGCCTATATTGCAATTTTGTTCACTCAAGCTGTCAGATGCATACTTCATGTGGCTTTTTGGAGGTTTGTAATGTACGTAGCTTTGTTTAACAATCAAAACTGGTGCTTCAACAAAGTATTAGTTTAAGGGTGTGCACACATGCAACCAGCTTATTGTATGTTTTTTATTTTTTATATTTATTTCCCCTAACAGATTTGTTTTTTCAATTGAATTGTACAGGTTATAGGTCACATTAAAGGTGAGAAAAGTTTTGAAATGATTTATTGTGGTCTCACTTTTTTATATCACAAAAACCTGGCATTTTAACAGGGGTGTGTACACTTTTTATATCCATTGTAGCTACATTTATCAATTCAAAAGCTGGAAGTGCTGCAGATGCATCTCTCCAAGGACTTTTTTTCATCTCTCAGTTAAATATCAAGTGAAATGTGTGTGTTTTTTTTTTTATCATTTCTTTTTTTATATAATTATGTCCTCATTTTGTAAGCTGGGATTTCTTATTCTAAAATGTGTAGTTTTTATTTTAGTTATTTCAGTGGATGTATATTTACTGAGTTTAATAAACTGATGTTTCTGTTTATTGTATGCTGAGCAGCTGTCCAATTACTTCCTGATTCTATGTCGTCCAGCCCCGCCTTCAGATGATGCATGGGGGGAGAAACAGATCTGTAGTGGGTTGGCATGTTTTCTGTAGTCTGCAACATATTTTATTACAAAGTAGCCAGAATGCAGCACAGTCAGTCACTCAAATCAAAATGAATAAATAGATGCAGGTATATAAAAGTAAAAGGTAACAAAAATAAGATGAACAGGCTAAGATTCTTAGTAAGGTGCAAAGTGCTTAGCATACAGTGTAATAAAACTAATAAATCATTGTCTACCAATTCATTTTAGGGAAACAACTATTGACATGTGAATCACCTCAGTGACTTACCTACTGTACAGTGCTTTTGTATGTTATACCTCAAGGAATTAGTGTTGAAAAGATTGGAATAATTTGCACATCTATGAAAATGAAGATACAGTAAAGTGATCATTCCATAGAAGACAACTGTTTACTACTGGGTGATAGCATGTGTGTTATATATCTAACACATTTTTAAGTTTTGTAATTCCGTAAGAAGAGCACTTCATTTTGCCTTCTGCTCAAACCTGTTAGCTGTCCCTGATTTTTCCTCATAGGCTTATCCTGTCCCTCATAAAGGTTTTAAGTTTATGGTAAATCATTGAGAATTTTAGTCATTCAGTCAGTAATGCCAGCAGAGTTTCATACTTCCTATTTTTCAGAAAATGCATGATGATGATACAAAACCTGTTGTTCTATCAACATTTTAAGTGAATTAGTGAGAGAAACTCAGCAACATAAAGCTACTTTGGAACTTTTTTTGGTTTAACTTTACCTCAAATCTTTTCAAGGGCTGGGTATAGTTATATTTACTCTTCTTCTGTAGCATTTTTGTTGGGGGTGGCTGTGTGTGTGTTTAGGTACTTGCCACTGGCTTGTTTATTGCATTTAAAGGGAGGAAATATGAGTAGACATCAGTGGGAGAAACTGTGCAATGTAAAGCTACTTTGGAACTTTTCTTTAGGCTGTAATTTGTTTTAACTTCACCTCAAGTCCTTTTAAGTCATTCACACATTTTTGTATATTTCCAGTTCACGCCCATACTTCCTTATGGCATCCAGAACATTTTTGGGTCTGACTTCATTTGCTAAATGACTTACTAAATTATAATGGGCAATTTTAAACAATGCAAGGATTTAACAAAATAGCACCATAATTGTTGATCTAGGATGTACCACAATAGATAAATGAATCACTGTTCATTACTTATTTATATTTTCATATTTATGCTCATATTTTCATAACTAAAAGCCCTACATGTTATCAAGGAGTATGGTGTGATATGCCATGGTGGGATACATGTAAATTCATTGTCAATGTCCATTTATATGTTTTGGAAACCCTGCAGCATAAAAGTACTTTGGAACATTTTTGGGGGCTGTAATTTGTTTTAACTTTACCTTAAGTCATTTTAAAGGCTAGGTGTAGTTATTTTTATTCTTCTTGTATAACATTTTTGTTGCTGTGGGGGCGGGGTGTGGGTTAAGAATTTGCCATTGGCTCATTCACTGCATTTCAGGGCAGGAAATATGAATGGATGTGAGTGAATAGACATGGCTCATGATGACGTGAAGACTCAAAGATGTGTTTTCATGTCACTGTGTGTTAAGTGTGTTAGCTGTGTTGGGTTGTTGTGATTTCCAAAGACATTGTAGATAATGGAAGAAATGGATAAATTCTGCCTTTTGGATTTATTTAAGAAGGCTATAACAATATTTTGGATGAATTGGACTGTAAGAATCTCATTTGTAAAAGTTAAAGAAATAGAGAACCAGTGTGGATCTGGACTTAGTAAATATAATGTTGAAACCGGAATTGAGGTTGATTCTAACATAGGTAATTTACACTTGTTTCTTTTGGTTAAAGTGCTAAAAAATAAAATAAAAACTCAGTCTCTGCCTGTTAATACTGTTGATAAAGATAGTGCAGGTGAATATGTAATGGAATTAAAGGAACGAAATTTTAAGCAGACCAATAAAGTGACTCTGGATATAGTGGAAAGTAGTTCAGTACTTAAGGATAATAATTTAAACCAGGACCTAAAGGAATTGTATGAAAATACAGATCTTGTGCAACCAGGAATTGGGGTAAAAAGAGGCTTTAATGATAATGAAGCAGATACCAATGCATTTGAATTAGTAAGAAAGAAACAAAGAGAAAGAAATAAGAGAAGGGCTCTGGGAAGGTCAGTTTTGGATTCAGAAGACAATGATTAAGTGCAGGATAGATCTAATTAGAATGTGTGTAGCAGTATAAAAGTATTAATTATAGGCAATTTAATGTTGCAGATTATTATGAATCAGATGTTTGGAAAAATAAATATATTCTAACAGTGACATGTCTGAGGGAAATATGATTCAGGGCATTCTTTTGGGTTTAAAATCTTGTTTGGGAATGGTAAACCATATGGTAAGGTTATTATAATTACAGGGATAAACAATGTGGAAAATGTATTAACTTATTATTTAATACTTATATAAAGGTTATTACTGAATTAAGTAGAGAAAAGTCATTTGAACTTGTTCTTGTGATGTTATTACACATCAGAGGTTTGGGCAGGTACTGTGTCTTGAGGTTTCTATTGAAGTTAGTTTCTTATGAAAGAGATGGTCTACAACTATACATTTTTCAGTGGACAATTGCAATTTTGAGAAGGCTTCTAGTTTTTGTGTGTGTGCATAATATGAAAAGCCAAAATAATAAATTTTATTTGTTAGAAACAATAAGTGAGTATATTGATATATTCTTAATTGCAGAAACATGATTTTCTAATAAAAATCCTCCACTTAGTTTGCCAGGTTATAGGAGATATCATAATTTCAGACAGTAGAGAACAGGTGGTAGTGTGTTTATGTGAATGAAAATGTACGATTTTATATGATAAACAGTGAATGTTCTGAAATCATTTCAATTAATATCATACTTAATTATTGTCAGTTTAGGGTATGTTTATTTTACAGACCTCTGAATTTTCTATCCACTGGGAATAAGGAGAAAATTATTTTAGATAATTTTGAGAATAGATATGAGTTTGAGGTTGGGGATTTTAATGCTCCAAATATCCAGTGAGGGAAAAACCAATAGTCAATGAGTGTAATTAATGATATAATTAAATCTACTTTTGAACATGGCTATAACAGATTGTAGAGATGCCAACTAGGGGTAATAATCTGCTGGATATTGACTTACATAAGAATACTTTATAATGGACTATTGTATCAGAATTAGCTGGTTGAGATCATGATATTATTGGAAGGACATATACTTCATCCTTGTCTCATTTCCATATATTTTCAGAAAAAAATAAGTTGTAGACAGACATTTTATAGGACTGAGTATTGCAAGGTAAATGAGGAAATAATTGGAAATGGAAGGATGACTTGTGTCATGTTGATATTGATACTATTTGGAAAACATTTTACACCTTCCTAAATCAAGTAAAAAATATATGAAGAGGATCACCAAAGGAACACTGCAGCATTCAATCCAGAAAATGTACTGAAAAAAGTTAAGCACTTTCGTCAAATTCACAAGATTTCATCAGAACAAGAACAAACAAAAAATGCCATATTTAAATACCCTAACCCTTATAGCCATTGGTTGACAAAGTAAACATCATTTCCTGTAAAATAATTAAGCAGTTTAAAAAGACAGTAACTGCCCACTATAACACACCAATTGCCACCTACCAACCACATAGACATTAATGTGTTGTGTATTGAAGTATGATTTAAAACACAGATCTTGAATAAAATCACATAAAAAAAGCTGATTTTAGTTTTAATACAGAACTAATGGATAACTTGTCATTGAGCCCAGGTGGTTGACATGCATTTAATTTAATCTGCCACTTGAGCTCTAAATATTCAAGGAAGTCATCATCGGGCCCCCCTCGTGGACCCAGGTCTACTTGTTCAAGTACAAAAAATTTAAAATAATGTGTCGGATGTACCTTTATATGCTTAAATAAAGCATTGGTTTCTTTGTTTTTTAGTATATCGTAGTTGTGTTGATATATTCTTTGTCTGAGGGCTCTGATTGTCTTCCCCACATAGTACCCCTTACATACCATACAGGTTGCAATATATACCACTCCCTTGGTGTAACAGTAACACTTCTTAATAGTAGTAATTTTTACCATAGTTCCTGATTCTAATGGAATCAGTGTCCAATATATAGGGGCATTGTCCACACCTCCCACATTTAAAAGTTCCACCAAGGCCTGCCTTTAACTTTTTTCTCTCCACCAGGCCTTTCAAGGAGGTGCCCTTTTTGTAAACCACAACATGTTTTCCCCCCAACCTTTTGTTGATCTTCTCATTCAAACAAAAAATAGTCCAAAATCATAAATGATGCTTCTAATGTTAAAATAATTCCCTGTTGAAGGGCAGGACACATGCCCTAGTAAAACTCTCAGTTTTTACCAAACCATAGGTTCTATTCAAACCTTCAGGCTTCTCCAAGAGTGTAGAATAAATACCCCCAGCTCTTTTTGATTTCACTTCTTCAGCTATGTCATTGACAAAGTATATTAAAATACAAAGTTTATTAAAGAATGTGATGTCCTAATGGGTATGTTGTAGAAAAGAGGTTACCCCTTTAACTTTGTCAAAATTTCATTTGAATTTCAAATACATTAATGTGCATTTGTACTGTTGTGACAATAATATGATTTGTTTAATATTCTTATGTTGTTAGTTCCAAGCTAAATGTTCAAAGTCATGGCACAACACAAACAATGAATCTGAAACCACCAGTGTTGTATCATCTGTTCTTGTTCCTTGATTGAGGTGGTACTCTGCTTTGACTGTGGTTGGTATACAAAGCAGATACATGTTGGACATGGTAATGTGCCCCCTGAACTTTGCTGAGTATGATATGTTACCCCCAAACCAAGAAGGTTGAACATTCCTGTGTTAGAATATAAGCCAGTTTCAGTTTGGGGTATGCTGAAAAGGGCATCATACAACTGAAACACTGCTTCACATCTATTAGAATGTATCTTATGGTACGGGGGTATTACTGAAGACCAGCATGCCTTTGTGCTTTCTTGAATGAGTGTGCTAAAACATAGCTAGCCATGATTTTCAATGGGAATTTATATAGTTTGCATAAAGCATTGACGTAGTGAGGTTTTTGAATGTCTTTGTACATGTTTATGATTCACCAGCAGTGTTGAAACAGTCCTGTGCACCTACTACATAACTTTGCCTTTGTGGTTTTGTCAAAGGAAGAAACTTCAAAGACCAATACACGTAAGGTTCAGTTAAGGTACATTTAATAACATGCAAATACAAGGATTTGTCTAACTACTAACAGGAAGTATGCTTATTCTTATACTGTTTTACAAGACATGGCCTTCTAAGGCTGACGTAATCAAACACAACTTTTAGCATTGTTCTACAGCAGATGTTACTCAGATTTTCTGCTGACATGACTAGATTTGTGAGAAACTTTTGAGAAAAACAACCTGGCCTTGGTAGGCACTAATCCGTTTACAGGCTTCTATTGTACAGTGTTACATTTCAAGGTACTCTTCTAACTCAGATACAAGCAAATGCTGAATGCAGTTCATATTTTCAAGCAGGCTTTGTCCTAATTATCTATAGCTTCTACAGCTGTGTATTTTCTCACAGCACAAGCGGAACTCCTTGCCTAAGTTTCATACAAGTAGTATTGTTCTATTCATTATTTTCCTAACATAAGCAGGAATCATCTGCTTCTCAGTAAATTTCCAAGGCACAAGCAAGATTTTAGCTAACAATACAAGGTCAGAAAGCATCTGCAGTTTGTACAGATTTATGCAGTATGAAATAGAATAAATGTGTTAACCCTTTTCAAGCTCTAAATGCACTAAGCATATTACTAATACACACATTAATACATATTTTTCTGACATTTCAATCCTATTAATACTTTTATTCTACTTTCAAAATAAGCATAAACAGTTTGTTTTCTTCTCCTAACCTCTTCCACTCAGGATTTGCAGTTAAGAGAGTCATTCAGTTTAAACTTATGAAAGCATTTTCAATCTTTTAACAGTTCTTCGAACTCAGTACTTTGTTATAAGGTTTCAGAAACTAACATGTCTATAAAATCTTTAATCAGTCTTTTCATGCAGGGGATACCACAACAAACACATACTCCCAGTAGGAGCATTCCTACACAAATGGCAATCAGGATGTTCATTAGGGTGGTACCCCTCCCCCCCAAACCATTTCTGGAAAAAGTCCGTCAGTGGGTTTGGGCCTGGTTTGGTCATGGCCGACACTTGCTGAATTACCTCAAGATGATCATCTGTCTCGTGTTTATGGTCAGGAATATACGAACAGCATTCTTCTTGGATTAAAGCGCAAGTACCACCTCTCGCCGCTAGGGTGAAGTCGAGAGTCATGCAGTTTTGAAGCACTATAGTTCTCATAGCATTCAGTTCATCAGTCACCAATTTGAGAGTGGAAAAAGTTGCATTACTCATTACTTCGAGATGTTTTGACAGTTTTCTCAGCTCCCAAATCGATTTCACTGCTCCATATGCTGGTAATATGCCTGCCCACGATATAACGCTATTACTCAAGTCCATATGTGTCAGTCCTTTGCCTACAGAATGATGGTCTTTCCAACGCGCATCGATTTGTCCCACTGGATTTACAGGTTTCCTGACGACCTCTCGGACATTTCAAATTTTTCCTCAAGGCAAAACTGCAGTGTGTCATATGGCCGGAACCAGGTAACCCAAAAAGCAACTGCCGGACCAATTCTCAGGTAACCATTTGTATGCCTTTCTGCCACACACAAAATAACAATCCTCTACTTTAGTAGTAACCTTGCTATGAATATACCCTCGCCCTGCATGAAACATTTTTCTGTCAATTATAGACAGTTGTTTATAAAGAACAGAATTATGTTTTACTTCATCAATTGTTTTGTGCATCAATCCAGGAAATGAATCATAGTTTGTATTACAATAAAGATCTACAGTGTTACCTTTAGTGTAACATTTATAAGGAACAGTCACATTGCAATTGCTCCAACCCACCTGAACAGTATCATTTTTATAAAAACACACAGTTCCCTTTTGTGGAACAGACAAGTGCAATGCTATTTTATCTTGTGATGTAATGGTTGAGGTATCATAAATCAAGATCTCCCAGGTCTCATTGACCCCTAGGGGGACTGTAGTCATTAATAAACCCCCGTATGCTGTCGGCAAAGTTGTGCAAATCCAGCAATTCGAAACATTGAAAGTCTCAGCATACACATATTTAATTGCCTGGTAAGTGTTAAAGTTTGGATGCCAGTCTATGAGTAACGCTTCACGTTTATTCAGTTCACTCTGTGTGGCTGGGAAAAGGAAAGGCCACAACAAAATATTATTTTCACTAGTACAGTTAACAGGATGATTATGCAATACTTCTGAGGAAAGGGTTGTTCTGCATTCCTGTTTCTTCTGAACTCTATCATTTTTACTCTTGGCATGTGACAAGATTTTTGTCCAGTTCAAAGTTTTTGACTAATTTACAGTGCGTCAGGTGGATCCAGGAGGCGCGCTCCACTATCTTGATTGCAGTGGGTGTCGACAGAAGCACTTGATATGGACCTTCCCACTTTGGTGACGCCCAGTTCTTTTTCTTTACTGTCTTCTCCCAAATCCAGGTACCAGGGGGCACTGCCACTTCTGATGGTCTGGTTCGTTCTTTATCTGAAA
This sequence comes from Protopterus annectens, assembly GCF_019279795.1. Taxonomy (NCBI): domain Eukaryota; kingdom Metazoa; phylum Chordata; order Ceratodontiformes; family Protopteridae; genus Protopterus; species Protopterus annectens. The sequence goes on from NC_056735.1 coordinate 1,819,568,069, forward strand.
CAGAATTTGACTGCAACAAATGTTTAGAATTTAACAGGTTTCGCATATACTCAGCTAATGTACTGTCAGCTTCCTGGTCTGCGGGCATGAGAGATTTCCACTGTGGTATATAATAAGCCCTTCCAAATAATTTTTCAAACGGAGTCAATCCTTTTGCATTCGGAACAGTTCTCATGCTCAACAGTGCCAGGGGCAGACAGTACACCCAATTTCTCTGTGTTTCTACTATTAACTTCCTTAGCTTACTTTTTAAAATCCCATTATGCCTCTCTACTAGCCCTGCAGATTGTGGGTGATACGCACAATGATTTTTTAAAGAAATACCAAAATGTCTACTTAACTGTTGTATGGTTTGGTTTACGAAGTGTGCGCCGTTGTCACTGTAGATCCTTTCCAGAATGCCAAATCTAGGGATGATTTCATTAACAAGAACTTTGGCCACAGTTTCACCATCTGGATTTTTAGTCGGAAAGGCTTCCACCCATCTGGAAAACATATCGACAATGACAAGACAATACTTCTTATTTTCACATTTATTCAATTCTATGAAATCCATACAGATAGTATGAAACGGATACAGTGGTGTAGGGAAACTCCCTTGCTTGGGCTTTAACGCCCCTTGTGCATGATGTTTATTACAAACGTGGCATACCGAGCAGAATTTTTTAGAGTAGTTTGAGAATCCATATGTCGTGAACACTTGGTTCACCAGCTGTACCATCCCCCCTGTTGAGACATGGCACTGCCCATGGTTCAACAAAGCTGCATATCTAAACAAATTAGATGGCAATATCGGTTTCCCTTCTTTAGATTTATACAGCTCCTTTTTGAGAATTGTTCCTCATTTTACCCATCTTTGTTTTTCAGCTTGCGTAGTAAGTGTCTGCATTGTCTTTAACATTTCTAAGTCTAAAATCTCAGAGGGTTGTAATTCCTCATTCAAAAGAAATACTTCTGAAGCTGTCTGCTTTGCAGCTGTATCAGTTCTCGCATTACCTTTTGAAATCCTGTTCTTTTGCTTGGTATAAGCTGTGCATTTACAAATAGCTACTTTCTGAGGTAACTGAACAGATTCTAAAAGATCTAAAATAAACTGTGCATGATTGATTGGTTTGCCAGTAGATGTTATCATTCCTTGATTTTTCCACTGTTGCGCAAAAACATGTACAGTAGAAAAAGCGTACTGGCTGTCAGTAAAAATGTTCACACATTTACCCTTTGCTAAGGTACATGCCCGTGTCAAGGCAATCAATTCTGTTGCCTGTGCAGATAAATTATGTGGTAAAAATTTTGCTTCTGTAATGTCAGTATCAGAAACTACTGCATATCCTACTAGGTTCTGTCCTGCAGGACCCCTTTTGCATGAGCCATCCACTTAGTATGTCACCTCGGCATCATCCAAGGGAACATCCGTAAGATCTTTTCTAGGCAGTGTCTTTTGCTCAATCACCTGCAGGCAGCTGTGTGGTGTGCCATCTGCAGGGGTTGGGAACAAGGTAGAAGGGTTCAAAGTCGTACATCGCTCAATTGTCATATGAGGTTGGCTCAACAATATAGTCATACAGGAAAGATGCCTAGCAGGGGAAAGATGTGCTACCTTCTCTTGCAGTAAAATAATCGTGACTGCATGAGGCACTCTCAATGTGAGAGGGTGGAACAAAACTACTGAGGCCGAAGCCTGTACTGCCATTGCAGCTGCAACTACTGCTTGTACACAGTGAGGTAAAGACCATGCCACTGGGTCCAGTTGTGATGAATAATAAGCAATAGGGTGTTGCTTGTCCCCATGCTGCTGTGTTAACACTGATGTCATATAACCTTGCTTGCAATCTACAGTTTGGAAAAAACGTTTATGATAGTTTGGTAATCCCAAAACTAAGGAGGACGCTATTAACTGTTTCAGTTTGCAGAAAGCAAATTCTGCTTCTGGTGTCCATTGTAACAAATCCTGTGCTGCCATAGGCTTTTTATAAATCAGGTTAGTCAACGGTGCAGATTCCAAGGCATAGTTTGGAATCCAACTCCGACAAAAATTAGTCGTACCCAGGAAGGACATCATTTCCTTCTTGGTAGTGGGTTTTGGTGCTTGCAAAATCGCTACTTTTCTGTCCTCATCTAATGTCCTACCCTCCTTGGATATTACATATCCTAGGTATTTAACTTGTTTTTTCCAAAGCTGCAGTTTATTTTTGTTTACTTTATGTCCTTCAGTGGCCATAAATTGTAATAGTGCTATGGTATCTTCTTTACAATCTTGCTGGGTGGGGGCCGCCAGCAGGATATCATCAACATAAAGCAAAATCTGACTACCTATTGGTGGGGTAAATCCCACCAAGTTGCTTGCCATTTCTTGTGAGAATATTGTTGGACTTTCACAATACCCCTGTGATAGTCGCGTATATGTATACCTTTTCCCCTGAAATGTGAATGCAAACCAATACTGGCTGTCCGGGTGTATCGGTATTGAAAAGAATGCATTGCTGATATCTACCACAGAAAAATATTTCTGTTGAGGTTTTAAATCATTCAACAGGGTATGTGGGTCTGGCACCGTAGGTGCCCTTGGTATTACTGCGTCATTTACAGCTTGTAAATCTTGGACCATACGCCACTCTCCATTCGCTTTCTTAACAGGAAATAAGGGTGTGTTACATGGTGAATCAGGAAATTCCACCAGTACCCCTTCCTTAAGTAAGGCTGCTATAATAGGTTTGATTCCTACCTCTGCATCTTTTCATAAGGGATACTGTCTTTTTTGTGGTCTAAATGCTGACTTTGGCATTATAGTAACTGGTCCCGCTGTGCGAATAAGTCCTACATCTGATTTTCCTGTTGATCAGAGAGTTTCTGGTGTATTCTGTAAGGCATTCTCTTCCTCCTCCTTCAATAGGAGTGTGCTAATCAGCTGTCCTTGCTAGACTGCAAGTGTACAGCTGGGTGGGTCTGAGTTATCCAATTCAACTTCTGCATTTGTATTCCCTATTCTGACAGTTCTAACTCTCTCTGTTTCTCCCATCTCGTGACTTTTTCTCCCAAGTCTACCCATTTTACATTTTTGTCCTTAGTTAAGCTAACATGTGGTAATCAATTAGATTTATAAAGTGCAAGGAACTCCTGGGGCAATGAACAGCTGGCTATACTGTTCCCTTCTGTGTCCCAGTACAGATTACTTAATATCAATCTGTTTGCATGATTTCTAAACAATTCTTGCTCATATTCCTTATCAAGTCCTGGTGTGTTACAATAATACAGAGTACAGTGCAACAAATGTTGTCTATCAATGTCAAGGGAGGGGAACTTGCTGATGGCTACGTTCATCAACTCTTCGGTCACTGCCCCTGGACCAGTCGTAACTAAGTCCTGGCTGTACCAATAAAACATTTCACCCTCCGATTGCACTGCAAAGGTATCAATTTGTCGCTGTGCTTCCATACCCTGTATAGTCGGAACTAGTGCTATACCAAATAGCTGCATAAGGTCTCTGCCCAAGAGGTTTACTGTGCATGTTGCAGAAACAACAATTTTGCTTTTTCTGGGTCAATCCTAAAACTGGATCAGTTATCACAAATTTATGGGAGAGGGGCTCCCGATACAGCTGTCCATTAGCTGCTTTCACTAATATGTAATCAGGTGACTCTGAGTTCTCTGGCAGTTTGGAGGGATGTATCAGGGTCTGTGATGCCCCTGAGTTGCACAAGAATCTGACTTCCCTCCCTTCTACCAGGAGTGTAATGTCTGGTTTCGTGTCTGCTAAATAGAGCTCTAAGCTCAATAAAGCCAAATCTAATATTTCATCTTCTTCACTATCCGTGACTTCCTGCACTTCCTCTATTTCTTCTGTCACATTCTCTACTCTCTCTATCACATTCTCATTTGTCCCTTCTCTGCTATCCCCTTCTAGTGATTCCTGACTATCATATAGTCAGTCCTCACCCTCCTTATCTTCCGTGGTTGCCTTCTTGTTTTTCTTGCAATCCCTTGCCAAGTGTCCCTTTTTACTGCATTTAAAACATTCACCCCTTTTCTTTTGCCCTTCAAAGTCCTCTGATCGTTGATCAGATTGTTTGTTTCCCTGGGCATTTCTCTTGCCCTTTTTCCCGGACTGTACTACATAAACTTCTGCTCCATTTTCTACAGAAAATACTTGGGCTTTCTTTTTCTTTTTGCTATTAAAATGCCTTTCGGCATGCCTAGCATATTCAAGTAATGACTGTAACCTGCTTGTACGATGATCTACCATGTGCTTTGTAATAAAACTGCTTATGGGTGCAATACTGCCTTTCAAAAATGCATTATTTAACTGCTGCTCATATTGGGGAATCGTGTGTCTGATCTTCAGGAACCTGCATTCCACAGTGGTTATTAAAACATTCTAACAGTCTGGTATAATATCTGCCAACAGTCTCGCCTTCTTGTTGGATGCACTGATTAATGCAAGTCCAGTCTGCCCTAGGCTTCCATTTCTCAGAGATTCGGTCCGTAAGATCTTTCACTCTGTTGTCTGGCTCTGCGCTGCTATGTGGGAGAGGCTTGAGCGCAGCGTCACGGGGATTCCAGTCACCACTAATCATGTGCCAATCTGGCCCCACAATTTGTCTGACTACTTTTTCTACCTCTTCTCCGTATAAATTATAACTTAGCCTCATTCCTTGCAGATCTTCTAAGAACTTTCTAAAATTAACTTTTGGATGGGGAATTCCCTCAGTGGCTTTCCGGATGTCTTCCAGAGTCCAGGGTCTATACACTAGGATAGTTGGGTCCTGACCTTCTTGTCCTGCCTGCGGATTAGGCACTTCTATAAGTGGGCATATTTCTTTTTCACTCGTAGATTGTGAATTCCTACCCATTTGATATAACTCAATGTCCCCTTTTGAGTTTCCTGCCCGTGTTCGAGACCTGGTCTCGATGGGATCTCTAATAAATGGTTTTGCTTTTGTAGTGTCTCTATTTACAGTGACAGTAGGATATCGCGGGGGTGGACTAACTTGTCCACTTGCTTAATATTCTGGTAAGGGAGGCGGAGGGGCTGATGCTATTACTAAGTTATTGTCCTCCTTATCTAAAAACATTGCTTTTGAATTATTATTCTTTTGTTCCCTTCGGTTTACTTCCTCAATCCACCTGTGTGCCTGAGGAATTCCTAATTGACGTTGCTTTTTTACCCGACCTTTAGAATCGGTTTTAAGCTGTTTGACAAGTTTGACAAGCGAGGATTTTTCTAGTTTACCATCAAATTCATACTTATTAACCCATTTTGAGTAGTATTTAATATTATCAGCACCCTGTGACTGCATGTATTTCGCGTCTTCGGTTAACGGCGGACTTTGGGATCTTTTTATACAATTATTACCCATTTTGTTCTACCCTTTTAATCGTTACGTAACTCCTTATTTTTTAACGTGGTACCATGGATTTTGTTATAGTCTCTTCAGAATGACTGCCTACCTGCTCTGTTTCCCTGATCTATGACAAGACAGTAATCTTTTTGTCCCTGACTTGTATAAACAAAGTCTTAACAAAATAAATACAAATCTAGTCCCTGATCTAAAACAGAAAAAAAAAAGAGGTAGATTCACCTTACCTGAGCCTTCATGATTGATCACTTTGTTCGAGTAAACCCGTCCTTCAGTCGCAGATCAGAAAGTGGCTGGCCTCTTTTGTACGACAATTCAGTCGGTGGGCTTTTCAACTAAGAAGAACTAATGTGGTTTCTTCCCCGTACGGTTTCAAGCCACCTGGCCTGTCTGATCCGAGGAGAAGTGAGGTTTTCTGGTCCGAAGGACCAATCTGTCAAAGGAAAAAACTTCAAAGGCCAATACACGTAAGGTTCAGTTAAGGCACATTTAATAACTTGCTGCAAGGAGACAGAAACATGCAAATACAAGGATTTGTCTAACTACTAACAGGAACTATGCTTATTCTTATACTGTTTTACAAGACATGGCCTTCTAAGGCTGACGTAATCAAACAGAACTTTTAGCATTGTTCTACAGCAGATGTTACTCAGATTTTCTGCTGACATTACTAGATTTGTGAGAAACATTTGAGAAAAACAACCTGGCCTTGGTGGGCATTAATCTGTTTACAGGCTTCTATTGTACAGTGTTACATTTCAAGGGACTCTTCTAACTCAGATACAAGCAAATGCTGAATGCAGTTCATATTTTCAAGTAGGCTTTGTCCTAATTATCTATAGCTTCTACAGCTGCGTATTTTCTCACAGCACAAACGGAACTCCTTGTCTAAGTTTCATACAAGTAGTATTGTTCTATTCATTATTTTCCTAACATAAGCAGGAATCATCTGCTTCTCAGTAAATTTCCAAGGCACAAGCAAGATTTTAGCTAACAATACAAGGTCAGAAAGCATCTGCAGTTTGTACAGATTTATGCAGTATGAAATAGAATAAATGTGTTAACCCTTTTCAAGCTCTAAATGCACTAAGCATATTACTAATGCACACATTAATACATATTTTTCTGACAGGTTTCTATTGTGATATTGTACCCTAGCACTGTTTAGCTGACTATTTTAGAGCTTATGCCTTTCTTTCACTTATGGTATGCATTGGTAGTCATAGTAAGACTGAAATACATATCAGTATTTAGTTGAATCGAGCTAGTAGGTTCAACTGAGTACATTATTAAAATGATTTAGATAAACATTTTTGTTTTTAATTTTATTAACAATCTCCTGGAATTGAAAATTTCCCTCCGTACAATATAGAGTGTCACATCAGACTGTAGAAAGCATGCAATGTATTATTTATATTTGTTAACTAGGGTAGAGTGGTGATCTACATGGACCATTTTCAGGTCAGCCCAGGACACATACTTAAATAAAGAATACTGCATTGGGCAGCGTTTGTGGCCCTGAGCATGGGTTGGAGTAAGTTGGGGGTGAACAGGAGTGCCTAATTAGACCAAGTGAACGAGGAAGAGGGATCAGTGGCAGCCAGTAGAAGAATACCACAAATAAAGACATAAATAAATAAAGAACAATGAAATATGAGAAACACAGCAGTTAACAGTTAGTAAAAATTAACTGAAATCTGTAAGAAATTTGCCTGGACTAAAGAATCGAACTTCCATTGTCAGCATATGGTCTCAGACAATCTACTGTGTTCTTAGACTGATAAAATGAATAGTGTGTACCATATATACATTTAGGTGGAGGAATGGATTGAAGGAAGTTACAATGGAAGGAAGGGTAGAAGATTTGTCTGATAAGTGAGTGGGTAAGAAAGATGTTGAAGGTTAAGAGTTGGAAACTGAAGGAGAGTTTGAGAATTGAAAGATTCATGGTTTAGTGTGATAGGTTAGGTTAAATCTGAGATTTGAAAACAGTTATATGTTGCTGTTTTTGGCAGATTTATTTATTTTCAATAATATAGGGGTAAAATCAGGAAATTATTGCATGTGTCATAACAAGGGCCTGAGGATTCCCAAAGCTTGGGTCCAATATTTGAGAAGAATTTGTTAGTGCAGTGCAGCTTGTAGTGGGGAGGGGGATGTGGTTCCATGGCTGTAATCCAACTAACAAGAAAAAAGAATAATTTTTGATTATAGGGTTGAAAAGAAGAAAACAAAAAATAATTATGATCTTTTTTTATGGGAAACACTTTAGTTAGTGTTACAATGGCATTTTTCTTTTATGGGAGAGTTTTTGACTTTACAGATTTAATTTGATAATGTTTTTGTAGAGTTGATAAATCCTTTTTGGAAACAGCCAGTTCTAATTGCACTTGTAGAATACCTTTTCCTTGTACAGAGAGAAAGTAGGATATTTTCCTGGCTTAGCAAATATTTTTAGAGACTTTGCTTTAGTAATAATTATGTGATGGTGGAAGTTCAATTGAACAAGACTCAGATAGCACAAATGACCTGTTAGCTCTGTCAGGGTTTGCCTTTTGTGAAGAAATTGCCTGTTTGGGGGCTAGTCTATTTACATAGGTTAAAAAAAGGTCAGTCAGTTAGAATCAGATGTATGGTTGGTTAATGTTTTCCTCTAGTTATAAATTAATAGTGAAAAGAAAAGAAGAAGGTCAGTAAATTGTCATCTTGGAAGCATATAAAATGGTAGGGATGTGGAGAAGGTTGAAGGGAATTTTGTTTATAAGGATACAGTAGAGTAATGGAGAAAGGACAGAGATTTTGGGCATGCCATTGTATAAGACGGTTAAAGAGGAGGTTGTTGTACCTCTTTTAACTTTGAAAGTTCTTTGTAAAAAGAAGTCATGAACTCATATGAGGGCCTTGGTGCTGACTGTAGTGGCAGTTAGACTGTCTAAGATTAGACAATGCTTCATGGGTCATTACTAGGCTAACAGCCACTAGGGCTGTTAGAAGCCTAGCCATGCATCTCAAACAGTATCATATGGGGGGCATGTTAGTAGGTCGGTAGATAAGGATCTGTGTGTGAGGTGTTAGCTAGGATAAGACTTTTCTTATTGATGGCCTCTGTCCATAAGGGACATAGGAGACAGACCTGGGGTAAAGTTCCGATTCAGTTATCAAGGTTTTGTTTGAATAGGGTCTGGTATGAACTCTATTTTACATGGATGGGGAGCCTATTGCATAGTGTGGGGGTCCTGTGGGGCACATCTGTCTGCCAGCGAGTTCTGTTTATGTCATAAGCGAAGTTCAGATCTTTGGATCTAGTGTTTCTGGTGCTGTTTGTTTTGCACACATGCAACAGATCCATCTGAGCTGGGTCTGAGGAAGCCTTGTAAGCCAGGCAAAGATCCCCTGCCAGGAGACTGTACAAGACTGAATACAGAGACAGAGCCTTTAGTCAATCAGTGTAGGACAAGGTATCCATGCTCTGAATTCTTCTGGTGAGAAAGCTTTGTCAGTGTTCCAACTGGTGCATGTGGCTGGTTAGATACTTGCCAAAGTGGACATTGTATCCAAAGGTAGGTCTGATAAGGACAGAATAGAGTGGTACTATAACTTCCTTGGACCTTGATGCCATATCCTTACCTACAAGTTTAGTGATATGGAATGATTTTTTTTATTATCTTAGCTACATGTTGGCCAAAGGCCAGATTGCAATCTGCATATATGTTACCAGATCTCTTACTACTAGGTGACTCTTACAGGTGTTTTATTGATGGAGTAATTAACTTGCATTGACAATTTCCAAAGGGCAATATAATGCATTTTATGGCATTGAGTTTTAGGCCATGGCTTTTGCACCAGTCATTTGTATGTGTTAAACCCACTTGTAAGATATCTGTGCCTTGGAGAAATCTAATTTACAGTCATCTGCGAACTTGGTGAGCCAGACGCGTTTAGCATTAGCCTTGACTTCTGAGAAGTAGATGCCAAACATAAGCAGGCCCAGCACAGAGCGGGGTACTCCACTGGTGACTGGTCTCTTGATGGAGGTGGTCTCACTGATCCTGACTTCTTGGGTCCTATCTCTGAGACAGACGGCAATCCAGTGAGTTATGTAAGGGTTTACATCTGGCTCAGAGAGCTTGTCAACAATAACTGAATGGGGTATTGTTTCAAATGCCTAAACCAGGTCAAGATATGCAGTATGCACTATTTTACCCTCATCCATTGCCTTGGTGACACTCTCAAAGAAGTCTACCAGGTTAAGCAGGCCTGTCCTTCTCTTAACAAAGCCAAATTGACATGGGCCCAGTGTGTTTAGGTTGCCAATGCCCTTTTTAATCATTTCAATGAGTGGCTTTGCATATTAGGCTTGTTGTAGTTCCGTAGGTTGGTTAATGTTCTGCCCTTGTGGAGGGGAATGGCTGTTGGAGTCCTCCACTCAGTTGGAATGTAGCCTGTTTCAAGGTTGTTGTTGAAGAGGGCCTCAAGTGGTCCTGATAGGTCATATTTTAGACTATTCATAAGGAAACCAGGGTTGTTGTTGGGCTCCATGGAGGTGGTGTTCCTGGCTTTAGCGAGTGCTACCAGCACCTGATCCCTGCTGATAGCTGGAGAAAGTATGTCAGAGGGAATTTCACCTGGTGGAGCTGGTGGGAGTGAGGGGTGAAGTTTGAGCTGAATTTATTAGCCAGTAATTTTATGTCACCCTGCTCTGTGTAGGTGGTACCGTTCACGACCAATTCAGCACACTGTTGTGTATTACCTCTAAGGTTCTGGACATAGATGAAGAAAGCCTTCTGATAGTCCTTAGCCTGAAAAACTATCCTGACCTCATAGTTGGCCTTGTTGGACTTAGTTAGATCTCTTAGTTTCTTGTGTAGTTGTATAAGAGAGCAGTTGTCTCTAAGGGAGTTGCTTTTCCTTTTTTTGGCCATGAGTTTTCTTCTTTTATTATATACCCTGTTTAGGTGTGGATTCCACCAGGGGGTATTATTTTTAGGGTTTGTTTTGGTTTATTTCTAGTAGGTACGTCAACTTCTATGTAACTGTTCACATGTTGTATATGGGCTCTGTGAATAATTCTTCATAGGTAGTTGTAGTGTTGAGGTTGGGGAAGCCTAGAATTTTGACAAACTGTCACATAATAGGATGTAGGTTGCCTTTGAATAGTTCTTAACTGTAAATGCTTGTTAAACTCCCATTGTCCATATTGGTTAGAATTTCATCTGTGAGGGTGTATAAGGAATCAGTCATAGCAACTGTGGCCAAACCAATAGCCGTGTTGATTCTTACATAACTTAGGCTTTCTGTAAACAGTTGGATAATTGGGGGAGTGGGGTTAACTAATTTTTCAAGATGGTTGCCTAACAGTGGAAGTACAGAAATGCATTTGAAGTCTTGACCTGAGGAAGGATTGATATAGAGGAGAGACGTAGAATTTTTGGAAAAAGAGTGACAATTGCTTGTTTCCAGATATGGTGCATTATGCTATTGCACCAAATCTGGAAACAAGCAACTGTAAGATAAGATGCATTATGTTATTTGCATAGGCATCCATATTAGATGTAATATAAGTGTTGGATTACATGCTTACAATACAAACTGAGGAACCAGGATGCTATCCCATCTTGTTCAGGAGGGCTATCTTAAGAATGTGTTTGTGTCCTTCAGTTTTAGTGGAAGAGAAGTAAAATGGTGAGGTAGTTTCTGAGAGATAGGAAAGGCGGATTGATGAGGTGACAGGAAGGTCAATAAACTTATTGGAGAAAATTAAAAAAGATGAGGTTACCTGAAGAAGTATGCATGGATCCTTCTATCATATTTCTTGAGGTGTTGGTTTGACCAGTATTATTGCTAATTTGCTTCCAAAATTGTTTAGGATGATGAAAAGAGATGGTTTCTTGATTCTCTACATGGTTTGCTTTCTTTGCCTTACAGCTAAATTTTGAAGGCTCTAGAAACTGTTTTTTTCAAGGCTTGGATCCTTTTTTCATTGTTTCTAGATACTGTCTTTGGTTTTAAAAAGGACCTTGAGTTCACTAGTTACCAGAAGTTTCTGGCTTGATTTGTACATTTAGGAGATAATTAGGAAGTAGTTTAGTTAAAGTGAAAGAAGATTTTCAGTGAGAAGACCGATGGGTAAGGAGGCAGTTTTGCACTGAAATAAGTGACCAGTCATTTTTATGTAGTACTGGTTGTAGTGTAGTTATGCATGTTGCCAATCAGTTAGTTTCTCATGGGATGTGAATTATTAGAAATAGTAAAGTTATTTTATTTATTCTACTCAGATTCCTTACAATCTGTAAAATTATGCAGACAGCAATATATCTGTGCTTACTATAGACAGAGGAGGCTTATACGTCATCTGATGACATACTCATGTGTCTGAAATGGTGGTAGCTTAGCTGGATGTGAAATATCCCATGGCACATGTTAAAAAGACCAGGGAAAGTTCCCCAGTGCCCTGGCCAAATTTTTCCTACTCGGTATGAATACCACCTTGGGTCTCCCCTGAAAACAGGCCATTGGCTTAACCCAGTCAACAAAGTTTAAATAAATAAATAAATACTGTCAAACTAATGCTGCAGGCAGAATACCCTGTAGTAAATCTGAAGAACATACATGGAGTGCTATGACTATATTCCTAATTCAAAAAGAAGACAACTTTGGTAAGCACTTTCCTGAAGTAGGACTCTGCTCTTGAGAATTAATTTCTTGACGTCAACTTCTCACATAAAATAGTTTGACTATTATGATTATTTTTATTGATGCCATCATCATTTTCTCTAGATAGGAGATACTTTATTACTGAAACCTCAAAAATAATGCATGCCTGTACTTCTGAAGCGCAAACATGTTTTGTCAACCCAAAATGTACTACTAATTTAGACAAATCCCTGTCATATACCTCCCAGAGCAACAATGTGGAAAAGTGAGCAGACAGGTGAATACAAATCTTCAAATAGTGCAAAATATCGTCTGTGCCAGTGCTGTAGATGGATAAAACCATGATATAAGCCAGGTGACTGAAGTTAGAATAGTGATATAAGTTGACAAAGCAGGCAGGGAGGATGGACAATGCCCATCTTGGGGGGATGGAGAGAGGCACATATGCACAGGGCACATTCATGCAGTATTATTTGCTTGATGACAAAACAGGAAAAAATGCATGGCATTGCATCAGGATGGACAATGCATCCTGTTGACATCATCTCCACACAGGATTGCAGTTCAGTACTGACTCGCATTGCATGATCCTCCCCTGAGCATTACTGGAGGTGCATAGATGTAGTAAGAAAAATATGAAAATCACTCCCTATGGTGGCTGTATGACACTGCCCCAAGATGCCGCCATCACCATGCTGGCCCTAGTCTATAGTCAGAGTAAGTCTGGGAGAGGTAGGAAACATTGCTAGACCTGTCAATCAAGGCAAAACCATGGAAGCAGGTGATGGTCAGTTGCGAGGGAGCCAAAATAGCTCCTTAAAGTAGCACAAAACATGTTTTTCTTAATCTATATCTTCAGTATATGCAATATAAATGAAAATGGAATTCTTTGTAAAATAAAGGTGAAGGATTTCTAAATCACTTTAAAAACTTGTGTGTCATTACACATAATAGAGCTTTTTTAGTTAAACATTACTATTTTTTGGAGAAATTTCATTTGTGAGTAAGTGACTTTCAGGATGTTTTGGATGGTAATTTTGTGACTTTGCTATATGAATCTTGATTTCCTGTTTGTATCGTTTCAGTAACCTATCCCTAGGGTAAACAACAATGTAGTCTTCTTAAACTGATGTTTCAGGTCATAAACCAGTTTTCACTTATAATATTCTGAGGATGCCATATTAACAGTGCAACATGTGTCTACATCTTGTGGATTCTGGCTCAGTGGTTTATGTGCATTCTGGAAAACTAGTATGCCCATGCACATTCTTGAGTCAGAGCACTAAAGCTTTTTTCCATGGAAAATTACATATCTTCTGTGATGTCTTTCTTGATTAAAGGAGGTTTGCAAATGTCTCTGTACACATATTTTTGTGTTTTACTATTTTTTTTCCTGGCTAGGTCCTCATAACATCTGCTGTGGGACTTCTCTTTTGTTCTTGCTCAAGTCAAAGCTGAAAAGGATACATAAAGGATCAGTTCACTTGCCTAGTTAATACAAATAAGTAAATCTGTGTAACAAAAAGATATAAATTGCAAAGAAACCTGTTGGTGCCAGTATTAGTGTTTATTTCACAATGGTGAGAACCTATATTTATATTTCTACTCAGATGTACTCTTTACTCTGTAACAGAGGCACCTCCCACATGAAGTACATTGCTGCAACATTGCTATTGTAATACCACATTCTGTCCTTACTGCTCTCTGAAAATTAGGACAGCAAAATTAAAGCAATGTCAATGGATTTCAGTATTTCTGCAAAATTTGTGTGGTACTTTACCCTCAGTATGAGGGCCTGTTTTGTCAGTGATAACTGTGATGTGTCTGTATTAACAAATCTTTGTAACATGGGCTGTTTTCTATTTCTGATATTTTGAAATCCAGCAATAGCAATTTTGTTGTTGTAAAATGTTACCAAAGTTTTCGAGAATGAAGTCACTTAATTGGCATTTTTTTTTACTCATATGCATGAGATATGTTACAGAAAGCAGAATTGCTTTCTAGCAAGCATTACTACCTTGGTATAATTATGAATTAAATCAGGACTGAACAAGTCCTATTTAGAAGAGACAGACCTTATACAATCTGCTCTTCACAACTTTTGTGTCATCAACAAACATCTGATGAACAATAAACTGAACATTTTGTTATAAGTCAAAGTAGAATGCATGACATGTGACCCATTCAATATTCCTTAATATGTAATCTAATGTATTTTGCTTTTCCCGAATTTGAAAAGACAATGTCAGCAATAGTTTATCTGCATTGACGAACCTAACCAAGCTGAACACATAAGAAAGCTTGCCGTATATTGCTAAACAAATCATGAGCTGGGTATAAGAAATGGTGTACATTAGTATGAAATGCATTTTTTTGCAATATGCATTATTCACATTTCATACAGACAACTTTAAAGTTGTTATAAAATGAGCCAGACGTGCTTTATACTATGACTGTTGCTAAGTGCATTATCTGTAAAGGCTCTTTTTTCTACTTACGCAGTCAGTTTTCTTGCTCAGCTAATTTAGAAGCCTGTGCTATGGCAAAAGTAAATTAACGTGTAGATTTTGAGAGGTTATTCTTCTGTTGCCTGGAAAACTGTAAATAAATTAATAGACTGTAATAGGTTTATGCTTCCGTCACTTCACTTTAAGCAATATTTAAGTAACTTTACAGAGGGCCAACTAGTTACCATTCAAGGAATGTGATGATCTTATTATTACTGCTTACGTTCAAGCTCCTACTTTTTTTCTACTGCCCCACTTCTCATGCTGCCTCATTTAAATCACCTCCCATTAATCAAACCCTACATTTTAGTGCTAATGGCGTATCTTCTATATCCCATTTTAGAACAAATCTCATACTGGCCTGTAGGACCTTTGCATCTCCTGGTACATCTGGATTAGATGCACTCCCTTCTGCGATCAGAAGCTGACTAATCTGTATATGTTTAGGGGAGGCTGCCTCAGAACTGCTAGTGCTAGACACAAGCAATTTCTAAACATCACAGTTAATATCAGCACATTCGTTCTTTCCTATCCTCGTCTGTACTCAGTCTTTATTGGTTGCAGTCAACAGATTACTGCTTCAGTATTGCAACTTTACTTTCTCTTCACTTGACTGCCAATCTGTGGCTCAACCACAAAGCCAGCCACCTCACTTAGTTTTACAATGTGAGCTTCCTGGTGATATGACTTGGTAACAGCAGGTTTAAATGGCAGTTTATTTTGCTCCTTAAGCTGCGTATGTGTGCCACAATATGTTTTCCTCATGTTATACTTCATTTCTGTCACACAGTACTAGGAGAATGGCTTTCACAACAGGGAGGTATGCTGTGTTTTTCTCCGATTCTAGTTTTATTTGTCTTTTTGTTTTAAGCTTCTCTTCACTTGTGACTTTTGTCACAAATTATACCTGTGCTTATTGTTTACATATATAATACTTGCACTTTTTTTCAACTTTGTGTTTCTTATCTTCTGCCATCTGCAAATGTCATGCTCATATGATAAGTCATATTTAAAGAATTTGAAAACCACACATTAAACCCTGATTAGAAAACAAATGTTATGCAGCAAGGTGTTAATGTACAGTTAGTGCTCAATGAAAAATGAGTCTGTAACTTGACATGTTAAGCTGTTGGGGAGCTTGGAACTGTAAGGAAGCTAAAGTCTGTCATTATTTGCACTCAATAAGCAGTACTTTTGTTGTTTAATGAGTGTAAAATTAAAAGAAAAAGAAAATTAAAAAAAAGGTGTGTGTGTGTGTGTGTGTGTGTGTGTGTGTGTGTGTGTGTGTGTGTGTGTGTGTGTGTGTGTGTGTGTGTGTGTGTGAAAATGAGTGAGATTGACTGAGACATTATTTTATGCTCACTAAGCAGCATGTTTGCTGTTTAGTAATTGTAAAATTAAAAGGAACATAAAAGAAAGAAAGAAAGAAAGAAATGTGTGTATGTTTGTTTCTGTCTGCATGTGTGAGTGTATGCATGCTTGCGTGCTTGAAAGTGGAAGTGTGTGTGTGTATGTGAGAGAGAGAGAGAGAGAGAGACTGATGCAGTGGCATCAGTTGTTAGAATTAAGAGGTATGCATACCTCTCAACTTCTTAGGTCAAGAATCTACTAGATAAAGCCTAAAGTAAAGGGGAGACAAAGGCTCAAAAATAGGAACAGATTTTAACCGTTGCTGTTGTAAAATTAGAAAGTTGTTAGAATATAAGAATTTGTGTTAGCATGACTTTTCTGATGAAAATAAAGTCTAAAACTCAAATGTATGTCATTATTTAGTGACTTCAGTCCCCAGTAATTTGCTAACAAACCACAAATTTTAATGGACCAAAGAATGAGGTAAAAATATGAACATTTTTTTGAAAATCTTATATTTTTGATGTGAAATACTTCCTCCAACACCATTTATACTACATCAAGTTTGAAACATTAGGCAGGGGAACATTTTACATTAAAAGTATAAACAATTCTAATAATATAGTAATGAAAAATAAGTAAGTAAAACAAAACAATTTTACAGACAATCCACTCTAAGTACAATAATACCCTTCAGGGTATGTGCTACTTTGTAAATAATGGTCTTCTGGGGTCTAGAGGCCCTCCACTTTAATTTTCTTTGTTTCAGATAATTATAGAACTTTCATGAATAAAGTTTTACAATCAAAATTCTAGTTTTGTTTTTTGTGATGTCTGAACAGTAGGGTGCATTTGTGTGATGCTGCATACATAGTCTGTAGACTCTGAAGATGCCCATGAGGGTGAAAGCGCTTAGTCAGTAACGGTTGCTGTATATATTATATATTTTTTTAACCAAGTTTTACCTGTAGCTGCTATTAACCTGTAGTACATTAAGAACTTATATTGTTTTCCATTATTAAATATGTTGCATTACAATAATTTACTTTGGGTGCCACCTTTAATTGTAGCACATTCTATTGCACTTGTCAGGGTACTTCAGAATATTTTACCTGTGCTCTAGTCGGCATTGCTAACAATGTAACATTCAAACACATGGCTGAGTAGGTAATCTTCATGCATGCGTATAACTGCATAACCTTAGTGTATGTGTATAACTGAGTAGCCATCATTAAGGTGTGTACTAAGTAACTGTCATGTATAGTTATAACTTCATAGCCATCATGCACATGTGTAATATTTATATATATCTCCTTAACCTTCCTGTATTTGTACCACTATGTAGTCTTTATGTGCATATATAACTATGTAATCTTCATGTGTGTGTATAAACTATGTAGCCTTCATCCACATGGATAGTTATGTTATCATCATGTAGGGGTATAAATATGTTTCTTCCATGCATACATATAACATGTGTAACATTCATATGCATGTATAATTATGTAGTTGCATGTACACACACACACACACACACACACATATATATATATATATATATATATATATATATATATATATATATATATATGTGTGTGTGTGTGTGTGTGTGTGTATCCACAAAAGCTGCATAATTTTTTATTTTATGTGTAAATTATGTCTGTGGATAAAGGTGACATAGTTACACAAGTACATGAAGCTTACATAGCTACATGTGTACATGAATTCTACTTAGCTATACATGAATGTGAAGATTGCAGTTATATATGTACATTAAAGCTACATAGTTAGACAGGTACATAAAGGTTACAGTCATACACACCTAGTGTTCATGCATACAGGTAATTATATAAGCATCAAGAACATGTATAACTATGTTGTTTTCATGCATGTTTATAATTATGCAACCTTCATGTACATGGATAACTAACTTTCCTGTGCATGTTTACCTATATAACCTTATGTAGATTGATAACTGTGTCACCTTCATGCACACCTATAGCTATATAACATTTTTGACAAGTTATGAATGTCTGAAAAGGGTCCAGTTTTGATTATTCCATTTAGCCAGTTAACCAACAAAGAAGTAAACAGAACAAACCACCAACCAAATGTAACCAAATGTGTCCAGTTGTAGAGTTGTTAAGTAAACAGTCACAGAGTGAATAAATGTTACTGTTGGCTTTCATTACATGCAATTTCAAGCTTTACTATAATAATAAAATATACATTTTTAGAAATTTCTCAGATACAGCATATGTATGACCTTGATATTTTAATGCGCACTGTAAGAGATGTAATTTTTAATTTCATGGGATACAGATTTAGCCTTTAGCCTAACAAGCTGAAAGTAGCTAGTTATAATATCTTCCACTTAACCTTGGCTTTATTAAGATTGATTGACAGGTATAGTTCCATTTTACAGCAAAACTATTCAGTTTATGATAAAATTAATGATGTTATGTTGTCCTATCTTGCCTTCATTCATTCTTGGATGGGTTCAGAGCTGATGCTCAGCTCCAAATAGGCCAAATACACCAGCTAGAAGTCTCAAACTTGGCTCGTGGCAAGGTAGGTATCCTATGATGCAGTAGTGCAGTTCTCAAGATCTCGTTTGCCGCTTTACGAGGTTGAATGTTCTCTTCTTGGCCATGGCTAAGTTTTTTGTCTTTTGCCTTCTAGAATTTAAAACGTTTTAGAATATAGAGATTAGTTAGTTTACGGATTACTGTGCTCTTTAAAGCGTAGTTTTAGTGTTTAGCTTAAGTTTATCTCTTTTTTTTTTCCACTGTTGTCTGCTACTTCTTGGCTGTCGTTTTTCACAGGCCTGTACTCTGTATCTCATAGTTTATCTTACTGTAGTGGTGCTCTTCAAATTGCTTATTAGTGTGTGTGTGTGTGTGTGTGTGTGTGTGTGTGTGTGTGTGTGTGTGTGTGTGTGTGTGTGTGTATTTCTAGTCAGTTAATTACTTTATTGGTTAGTTCATTAGCTTGTTTAAGTGAGAGAGCTAATTGCCCGTTTTAATTGGAGGGCTAGTGGTATTAGTGTATTCTGTCTGTCCTTTTATTATAGCTTATTAGGTCCATTTAAATTAGAGGTCCTAGTGCTCCTTTTAGTTAGAGCAAAGCTATTTTCATTTATATGCACTAGATGTGCTGTAGATGTTAAATTAGAGTGTTAATATTTTTTCTAGAAGTGGTTATTCTGTGTGATTTTTCTCACTGTTTATAATTGTTATAGGACTTTTTTCTTCCCTAACATGTCCAAAGAGACTATGGAGAAAGAACATAAGCCTTCGGGCTTTAAGAAGGAAAATTGCACTTTATGCCACTCCTTTAGTGCCTGTGTGTTGCAGGAGAGGAAAAATAAATTGATTGTCAAAGGACTCTTGAAACCGACATTTAAGGAAGCTGTACAGAGTGCTTCTTTTTCTTCGTCCTCTTCTTGAAAGAGGGACAAACCAACCAAAAGGCCATCTCCTCTCTCTTCAGCTCAGTCAGAGCCTCCTGAAAAATTGTCAGAAATTTCTCAACCATCAACCTCCTCGGCTCCACAGGCTTAGGAACTGACGGAGATATTGACAAACCTGGTTCTTCATCTCCAAGGTCTTCCGAACCAAAAGAACCCATGTCTCGGAGTAGGTCCATTAACATTCCACCAGTCTCCCCTACTTTGAGATCTCCCATTCTGGAGAGATCTCATTCACCAACTCTCTCCTCCAGGTCCTGTAGGAGCCTATCTGATGATGACATGGAGCGGGTGGTGTGCAGACTATTGAAGTCGCTGGCAAAATTGTTCTCGGCTTCAACCCAACAGGTTTTGGAGCCTTCTAAGACTGCTACATCCACTGTCATTCCTCCTCAGAGCCAAGCTGGATCTTCAGAGCTGGAGTGCCAAGTACCACTTGCTGTTGACCCGTCGGTTCTGGGACCAACAGTCTCGGTACCATCCGGGGTGTCTGTGAGCCGAAGTTCTCCAGTCGGCCCCAAGGGGGACACTCGGATCCGAGTTTCTTTGGTGTGTTAGCTCGGGTGAGCTCAGCTCCTACATTAGCTTTGGAGCCAGTCTCCCTGGAGCCGTGAGTGTCCTCTGTTTCCTAGAGTTTCCCCTCTACAGCTCCACACAAGGATACTGGCATTCATCCCCCCCAAAGCACCGGCTGCTGTCTTGGCATCACCCCATCCACAGGACAGCAGAGATTCAGAGCCTCAGGAACCCCCATTGGGTGAACCCCACTCTTCTGAGTCCTCCCTAGAATGCCCTTCTGAGGAGCGTCCTTGGAAGAGGACATGCAAGAGGAAGCATATAGACTCCCCTGATGAGTTTGCCACCTCAGACACTGACCTCGAGGAGTCAGAAGGGTCCCCACAGTCATCATCTGAAGATATCTCATCTGCAGATATCCTTGAGATCCTAAAACAGAGAGTCAGCTGGAACACCATCACCCCTTCTGATGAGGATTCTGTATACCTAAAGGCCTTTGGATCTCAACCTTCAGTCTCCTGGGTGTCTCTGCCGTTTGAAGAGCTAATGTAGTTAGTCAGTCGAAAGGCATGGGAGTCACCTGACACTATGGAACCAGTCTCTCAGAGGCCAAACAAGCTTTTGTCAGCCAGCACTGGAAAATATTTTCGTACAAAAGGTGTGCCTGTAGATGCTGTGATGGTGGCAGCAGCCACCAAGAAGGAACTTTCTGAGACATCCTCATCTGTTCATCCTCTGAACAAAAGTTCTTGAACGATGGACAGATACGGGAAGTGTATCTTTTCGTCAGCGACTCAGATCGTTGAACTACCTCACACACTTTACAAGACTACAAAGAGATCTCCTGAAGCAGCTACAAGGTTCTTTGGCTGCAAGGGTGACAGAGAAAATCACCTCCCAGCTGTCCACCTTAAATTCCATCATCAACTCCTCCATGAGACTGATATGTGCAATGGATGGAGTGAGTAGGGCAGTGGGTTCAGGAGTTTCCCTGAGGAGACACTCCTGGATGCGCTTGTGTAATTTTGCGAAACCTTTTAAGCCTACCTTTACCAACACCCCTTTTGATGGTTCCTCACTTTTTGGACCTAAAGTTGAAGACACACTCACCAGATGTGAGCAGGAAGGGAAAACCCTCTCTGCCATTGGAGTACGTTTTTCAGTATCTTCAAGACCTTACCCTAAAGGTCAAAAGAGTGGAAAAATGTGGTTCAAAAGATCCCAGGGAGCTTTCCAAGACACACAAGGTGAATCCTTCCCCAGGGCCAGAGGGGGAGGCAACAATGGTATACATCATCATAGATAGAGGCAGAGGGGGCCCACAAAACCAGGGTAACTGTGATTCCTTTCATGGACGTCCCTACCAGCGCTCCTGAAAGGAGGCAGTTCTGCTCTACTCTGGAGGCAGTCGACGGATGTTTATCTTTGTACCTAAAAGCCTGGCAAAATTTCACAAAAGACAAGTGGGTACAAAGCATAATATCCAGAGGATATTCCATTCCCTTTTGCCATCCTGTCCCACACATCAGAACAATCCCAGATGTTCCACCCAATCTAAGGGAGCAAGCAACTATAGAAATTCAAAAGTTGCTAGACAAAAAAGTCATCCAAAAAGTCCCTGCAGACCAAATAAGATTCATAACTTACTCAAGATTCTTTTTGGTGCCAAAAAAACCCAGGGGACTGGAGGCCCATATGGGATCTTAGCAAACTGAATGAATCTGTGAAATGTCCAAGTTCCGAATGGTGAGACTGCAGTCAATTCTTCCCTTCTTAGGGAAAGATGATTGGATGTGCTCAGTAGATCTCCAAGATGCATACTACCACATAAAAATGGAAAGAGGATCAAGGAGTCATTTATGCTTCCGGCTGGGAGCCAGTCATTATCAGTTCGGAGCTCTGCCTTTAATCTCACTACAGCCCCCAAAATGTTCACCAAAATGCATGGCAGTAGTAACGGCTCACTGGAAATGTCTTGAATTCCAAGTGTTTCCGTATCTGGACGACTGGCTCCTAACTGCCACCACCAAGCATCTACTCCAACAAGCCAGAGACGTGACATTGGAAATTTGTGCTCAGCTAGGTATAACAGTCAATTTACAAAAATCTGCCTTGTTGCCCTGTCAACATATTACCTTCATAGGCGCAAACCTAGACATAATTTCTATGATGGCACGTCTTCCACCCAACAAAATTTTTGCCCTCAGACAATACTTCACCTTCTTCCCAAGGACAAGGTAAAGGCAAAGTTAGTTCTGAAACTTCTAGGAACCATGGCTTCAACCATAACTCTAGTTCCTCTCGCCAGGATGCATATGAGAATCCTTCAATGGCTCCTGTTTTCTCAGTGGTCACTACAAGAACTTCCTATGTCCCATCTGATCAGAATAACGGAGTCATGCAAGAGGGATCTTCGGTGGTGGACTCAGTCCAATCATGTGACCATCGGGAGACCCTTTATTCCACAATAACCTGTTGCTACAGTGACCACAGACACTTCCCAGATAGAGTGAGGGGAGCATTATCTGGGAAGGACAGTCCAAGGTACATGGCAAGACCACGAGGCCCATTTGCACATCAATGTTCTAGAGATGAGAGCAGTGCTTCTAGCATTGCAGGCACTCCACTCGGGATGATTGCAATCCAGTCAGACAACATGTCGGTGGTATGGTAAATAAACAAGGGGGAACAGATCATACCCACTTTGGCGAGAGGCTCTGAGAGTTTGGCAATGGGCAATATATTCCCAACACTTTCTAGTAGCAATGCGCATCCCAGGGAAATCCATCGTGATAGCGGACAAGCTCAGCAAGGCAATATTAATGCCTCACAAGTGGTCTCTAAGCCAGAACATGGGGAAGAGATTTTCCGGAAATGGGGCCAGCCTTGCTGTGATCTTTTTGCCACTCCCTTTAATACCAAATGCAGCAGCTACTTTGCCCTAATTCTCCCTCTGGGGGAAACACCGAGAGATGCACTTGTACACGATTGGCCCTCAGGACTTCTTTATGCCTTTCCCCCATTTCTCCTCATACCCAAAGTCATCCAGAAAGCAAAATCCTTGGGAAGCAGGCTGATTCTCATTGCCCCATATTGGCTTCATCAGATTTGGTTCCCCTTCCTCTGGCCTCATCTGCAGGAGAAGCCGTGGGTTCTGGACCCAGCTCCAGACCTTCTGACACATATGTCAGGAACACTTCATCCTTCTCCCCACACCCTCAACTTGACAGCATGGCTGCTCCACTTCTCAACTTAGTCAGGCTTCAAAATTTCACTGCAGCAGTCAAACACATATTGATATCCTAATTGAACCAGGAATCCAGGACGCCAATTAATTGTTATAGAAGTAATCCATCTATATAAAGCATTTTTAAAAGGCACTTCCTTATTGAGACCTCCTTTTAAAGAACCACTCTCTCCTTGGGATTTAAATTTTGTCTTGTCTCAACTAACATTGCCACCATTCGAGTCCTCTTCATCTTGTGACCTCAAATTTCTTACCTGGAAGATCATCCTTCTAGTAGCTTTAACATCTGCTAGAAGAGTCTCAGAGTTGCAAGCACTATCAATCAGACCACCATATCTGATTTTCCATATGGATAGGATATCGCTACGAACTAATCCATCCTTTATACCTAAGGTTTGCTCTCAATCCAATATAAATCAATGTATTGAGCTTCCAGTTTTTTTTCCCCAATCATAGCAATAAGGCTGAGTACAAACTCCACCAATTGGATATGCATAGACAGCTCAGATTTTATTTGCATAGAACTAAAGATTTCAAGAAATCTGACCAACTATTCATCTCTTTCTCTGAGGCAAAAAAGGGTATGCCAGTGTCTAAAGTCACCCTTTCAAAGTGGCTTTCAAGTTGTATCACCTTTATATACATCTCCAATAATAGAATGGAGTCTGCATGCCCTCCCTGTAGTTGAGTGGCGTTCGAAAGACATGCGTGAATGGGCGTGCCTTCGTTGAAGGTTGGGCATCGAGCTGGCACCTCGGCACCATAAAAATCTACTGCCAATCATTAGCGGACTGGAGTTCTGCTGTGGCGACCCCTAACCGGGAAAAGCCGAAAGCAAAACAACAAAACCATTCAGAATTAGAAGTCACTAAACCAGCAATTAGCAACATCCTCTGCTTTCCAGGCCAGAATGTCTGTGGACAGTATTTGTGCTGCTACTACATGGGCTAATCCTCACGTTTATCACTCATTACAAAGTTGATATGGCCTCCAGGGACAGGGCCCCCTTTGGTTCCACTGTGCTCAAAGGTGTAATCCCGTGAGCCACCCGGGGAAAAGG